>NW_016912911.1:374230-396075 GCF_001483705.2 Eufriesea mexicana
ATAAACTCTCAGATGATCCTCCATAGCTTATCGAGTTCTGATTTCGAGATTTATCCTCGTAATTTAATTCGTCTGCCATCCGCTTAGCCAATCAAGTCGAAATAAGTCACGAGAAGGAGGATCGATTCTCCTCGCACGGGCATAACCCGGGCAGTATCGTAGTACGTTCTTGCCGCAAACAGATCAGTTAACCCGAAGGAGAAACGCACACTTGGTGGTCAAGCGTGCGTGTCTGATGAGCCATATATTATCACAATTGGTGGAGAACGGTTTCGAACGATGTTCCTCGTACGCGTTCACGAGATTTTCAGAGACACGCATGCTGGAAACCTGTCCTTATACCTGGTTAAGAATCTGCACGTCGAACCTGTTTTCGACACTGGTAAATACAAAATGAGTTAAATGCGACCCTATTCCTCTGCAATCTGCAGTCATCGCTTTAAAGAAATCAATAATCTGCAGTTTGTTACTTGTGTTGCTTCCTTTCGAAGATATAAGACGAGAGAGCGACCATTTATAATTTCCTTTCGTTCCTCAGACTAAATTTCCAGCCTCCGATAGCGTTTCACTCCAATATGAGCACATGAATGGTGAATCAAAGAAAAATTTTCATGGTGCAACGGATTATTATATTTGGATTGGACTATGGCATTATTGAGGAGGGTGGCACAGTTTTAATGTATGTGTCAATAAGAAGTTGTACATGGCACGAGTCGCAAATTATTGTAAGAATTCACGTGAAATTAGGAAAATCCGGTGCTATGGGTTGAAAAGTCATGCGAAGGAGAGTGAAGTGATTTAGCTAATTAAAATCTGTTATACAGAAGAATCAAATAAAACAGATCTTAGAATGCGCAAGGGTTTAATTATATATATGCAGGTATAATTAGGGTAAATATGCACTATAATGCTAATGTAAGCTATAGAAAGCGTATATCATTATGAAAATTTAATGCTCAGAAAAGTCTCGTTGCAGAAATATGAATGAAAGCGGGGGTAAAATTAAACTGTATACTTCACATTTGCTTACGTAGATTCTATTATTTAATCACCCATACGAAAACTTACCTATATCTCTAATATGAGAAATTAAATCAGCTACTACAATTTTTCTGTTATAATCCCTCTTTACGTAATATTTGCATAATACTATAAGTATTTTTAATGCTACTGTGTTACTTAAAATTATTCTTCGCAACATACTCTCACGAAAAGTTTATCAAGCATTTACGCACCACTTTTACCGCTGGAACACGTACATTGACCTGCAATTTATTATTTATTTTTATCTTCAACCACCAGTTCAAGTGAAAACACGGAATACGAGAGAACTTCAGGGAAACTCGCAAACATGTATAATCTTTTTTTCGAAACAAATTTTTATTTCCAGAGGTATCTTCCAGTGCCGACATTTGATTGGATTCGCTACATATCGAAGAAATAAAATTTTTTTCAAGCTGCAAAGGGTTAATTGTTATTTCCATTATTGTTGCTGACAAGATTCACCTCTTCCTTATTATCACTTTTCCAAAAATTTCTTCGCGGTATCTTGCTGAGTCTATTTCTGCAGTCACTGTCAATCTGTAGTAGCATCGTCAAACAATAAATTGGATTTAACCGATCCGCCGACAGGATCCCCTACGTAGATTTACGCTTCGCTTACGGTATATGAGGGGCAATAAATCGTATCGACGTTTCAACCTTCCAGGGACACACTGTACCGAGGACACGGTACCACACTAGCTTGGTCATAGATGTGCGAAGGATGGTAAACGAATATGCATCAAGCGGTGTCATAGATGTCATACCTGACTGCAGTGGTCGATACCACGTGGACAGATAAAAAGAGAATTTTTAATAAAATGTAATATCAATTGTCCCTTTCGTCCCTTTTTCCGTTTTCGAATAACGGACGCTTGAAGGGTTGGGGATTTGAAGACAAATGCTTATATGCGGCGTGAAATTACGACTGTGCTTCGGTTTCGCAGTTATTCGGCAGTTAGCAATTGAATATGATTGCCTCGTGGCTAGAAGTTCCTTGCTTTGCTAATAAATTGACGGAAACGGTTGGGACCTTTCTATCGATGTGGCTGTGCCCCGCGTTATTTCATTTCTGTTATGTATTCTCGGATGAGTGTGCTTCATCAGCGGATTCGACATGTAAAATTGATATGCGGGAATTTGTACGATTATCAGTTGCTTAATATTGGAGTTACGCAGCTACAACGTATGTCTGAATGAAATATACATATTACATTATGTATTTTAATGAAAACTGGTAAGAATACATAATCCTGTTCTTACTCTAATAATAAGTATCAGTAATAACATTCATCCAAAGAGAGATTTTTTAAATAACTATGAAAGCATGTAATCAGGTAATCGTTATTTTATCGGATTTAGTAGCTCTAACGTTAGGCTTTATTTTATTTTATACGAACTTAGCATATAAAATTGACATAATGGAAATTGTATAAATGTACGTAAAGCTTGGTTTCGATAATCCGTTATTCTATTATTATGTTGTAATGGGAACCTTTCTTAATGATCTGTTGGTATCAAGAGCAGGAAACATTCAGAAATAGCTGGCATATTTGTTGCGTTTTTGTAAACACCATGGATGATGTTATTTCAGTGAATACGTCCATTATTTGATTTTTCATCTTCGTATATTTTGTACCTTCTGTGAGGAATATCTTGCCACTCTAAACGCTTTTTGTGATTGAGTAGGAAAGAAGATATAACGAGGAATGTCCAGAAATGTCAATTTCCCTTAATTTCCTAAATTTTATATCTCCTACTTCTTGATTGTGGACATTCTAGTATTTTAATGTAATATAATTATTACTCTAATACTCTAATACCTCATTACAAAATTGTAATGTAAGAGACAGGAATAAAAATAAATAAAAGTAAAAACGATATATTGTGTGCATAGATATCAACTTCTTAAGACATAGAATTATGAGCCCGTTGAATTATATGAAATTTCCAGTAATTAAAAATTTCCTACGCATTTGCTGGGGCAAAGACACATATTGAATATCTAAATTAAATGTAAAGACGTGACAATAATACGTGATATATTAAATTTGAAATCTGTTTTCCTGCGAAAGAAATGGCTTATAGCACTTTCGTCCTCTGTTTACCTGTACTGAAGCAACATGTTCTAATCGCGAATAATTGCCAGTGTAAAATTCTCTCATCAGATTTGGAATGAAACTTTTTCACGGCACGTGATATTTTGTACAAGTACAACAGTGGTAATATACCGAGCTTATCTTTATATGCTGATTCCCTGATTTTTGTGGTATATTATGGTCAATGTTCGTTCTTGAGTACATAACAAATTGATCAGTACACTAGTGCATTGTTCGCAGTCCACTTAATATAATTCTTGCGGTTGTAGATTAATATTAAGAAAGATGTAACGCACGGTCTGGTGTTATATTGTAATAATGGCAAAATTAACCTAGGTTGAAGGTAATAATAATGTTTAATAAAATAAATATCTGACACTTTATTCCTTTGGTATGAACAGTGAGGAACGAGATTTTCCAAATGGGATAGGCTTCCATTGAATCTGTTAGTAATGCGTTTACAACAGCAGATGATAGTAATTTTCCTCTGGAAAGGATTTGAACATTCTTATTCTAATCAGCGAGCAATATCATTAAAAATCACTTATTAAAAAAGAAGCTGGAGATATAGGAGAACAAAATAAAATATTAATTTTTATAATAAAATTCTGATATACTTTCTGCAATTGCAGTTATGCATTAGCGTAATATTAGCAGACATAATTAATTCTGATTCCGTTGAAAGGATACTAAAGTTAGTGAAAAATGGAAAGATTTCAAATATGTGTAGGTGAATTTGTAATACTCTACCTACGTCCTGATAATGTTTTGTTTCGAACCCTTGTTTTAATTTAATCTAACTGCATACTCTGTAAATTTATCTTGGCTCCGGTTCTTGTTGGCGTAGTTAAGTAAAAAATTAGGAAGAATCCATAATTTCACTGGAAATGTTGTCCCTATTTTTAACCTACACATACAAATTTTAAACCTGCGTTCAATATCTTACTATTTTAAATACATTTCACTAAAAACCTTCATTAATTCGCATCATCATGCATCAGAATAATTTTAGAACTTATATCTCGACATTCGGTGGCGCAATTGAATCGTTTAACACATGTGCATCACTTTTGAAAATAATTCAGTTCCCTTTCAACTTCTTTCCAAGCTTCATCGTTAAATATATAAAACCGAAACATGAAATAATACAGATCATGACCTAAAAATATCATGAATATTAGTATTACTCATAATAAATGCCACAATTTAGGCGGAATCATTAGCATCTCTTTACTCTAAATATACATTCTTATGTTCTTTCTTGTTTCATGTATACTCACTGTAATTTCTTATTACATGATCTACAAATTACCAGGTATCCAATTTTAACTTCCCAAGTAACTATCTCTTTATCATATTGGTCGATGATTAATTGCACTCTATAAATTCAAGCAACAATGGCCAAAGCTGGCGTCCTGCATTGTGGTCATTATATTTCTAGAAGAATGCTGTAGGACTTTCGGCAAACTATGTAGAATATGCGTCGTTTTTTTTCATCTATTGGATTAAAAGAATTACGAAATTATACCACTAATATGCCCTGTTCTTCAACATGCTTTCATTCCAATTCAATAATTTCTTACACGTTACTCTGATAAATTTCTCTCTAGTTTCGCATTAAATTCTTCGTATCATTAATATTCTTCCTGACCTTATAACAGAACGAATATGTTAAGATTCAAAAAACCTGTAACTCGTGTCGCGGTATAAAACGTTGTTAAAAATCGGCGTTTAAATGTCAAATGTTTAATTCTCGCATTTCTATTTCCGTGTTTCACACTTAAATCAATACAAGCTTCAAAACATTCAATTTATACTATTCGAATGAAATTTAAGTACGAGATTAAATTCCTAATATAACAAATACTGGTGTTAACTCATACCTATTATAGATAGTTCAGCTTTGCTTGAACAGATAGCAGTGTCTTAAATACCAAATAATTTAAGAAAATGTATTTTAATGACGTATACGTAATTAAGTTGGACGTAAATGAATAAATTGTTTAAGGGAACAAATCGTGAATGGAATAAAGGAAATTTGCAAGATAAATGAAGAAATAAATAAATCGAAAGAAGAATAGGCGTTATTAGTATACTTTATTTACCAATCGTAGGGAATCCGATGAATATTAAGCGATATGCAGGGTTATACCCTGCATCGAATTTATAATGCAAAATACAAGTTGATTTTTCATCTCAGCTTCCTCTCCGTGAAGTGTCCTCCAAGAACCTCCAGGCCCCATCAATGAACCATGACTTGGGAAACATTTTGGTCGTGGAAGTCGAAAAAGGTCTTCGGTTAAGAGACTGCGAAAACCTTATGGCTCATATTTCTTCTATGAAATTGTTTTGGGCCCTAATATGCGGTGAACGGGGCCACTGAAGTGTGTAACTTGCAGAAACCACATGAAACATAATATACGATATTTGATTGCCAGAAAATTTCTTTCAGAATGGTTTATTCCCTTAAACTCCGGTCCTGCTTGCTATTAATTCAAAGACCAGACGGAATTCTACTTTTCTTTCATTATGGCTGGTGTGTGTTAGAGGAATTGGTTCCTGCGTATATACCACCATATAAGATTTGTAGTTAGTGACATGTCGTTGGTGTACTCTTCATTCAGACTGAAATCACTTGGAAACGAAAAATTGCCCACTAACTTTCATGGCGTTACTTTAATGATTTTATACACCGTAATTTGAACGTAACTTAAAGAAGAAACTTTTTTTTCGTGAAAGAGACATTACCCGAGTTTTTACAGATTTCTGGCCAGAAACTATCCCTGTTTTCTACAGTATGTCAGTCTAAATACAGATTCAATCCAGGGATGCGAGAGTAAGACTCACAGAAGTTTGCAAGCGATATACATGACAGCGTATGGCGTTAGCCGCTTCCTTTACGAGGAAGGGTATGACTCATCGTCAATTTCTCATGCGAAATACCGCAAATGTCAATAGCGCTTGTATTAGACTGAAGTTACATCCTGCGTATTTTAACGTGCGCGAAATTTCAATAAATCCTAAATAAGCGCAACATTTCATTTTGAATAAAATGGTAAGGTGAGTTGACAATTAGAGGTCAATAATATCAGCGTGCCCAGTTTCTTTTAAATGAATCATTGTGTAAGGAGTTAAGACTGCACTGTGAGAGTTAACATTAATTAATATGTTAAACCTACCAAAGTTCAAATCCGAAAACGTTTCCAATCCTTTAATTCCAAATTCATCATCCAGCCCGTCATTGCTTTGTCAAACGATTGCGTGGTATTGCGTTCAATATACGTTAAATTAACTTCTGCATATTTTTCAATATTCCTCTTTCCTTTTCTCATCCGTGGGACATTTAGTCTGCGGTAGGTGTAGCGTCAAATTTCAAACGACGATGTGTGGAGTGTAGGACGAAAGTATTTCCACGCCTTAATTAGTACACGATTTCTCGTTCACCGGTCTAAGGTATTTCGCCGTCTATTCAAAGGTAGATATTGGAATCGCTATTTTCCTCCATTGATGGAACCGCTGAGGGCAGCGGGTAGACTCTGCACTCGATCGATGAAATTCTTTACACGGTCAAATCCAAATACCTCCGCGAAACCTTATCACTATCATCGATTACTGAATCGCAACGGAAGTGTCTGGCACGCGTTTCAGATTCCCTTGACGACAAAGGATAGTATTAGCGGCGTGATGCGACCAGCATTTCTACATTCCCCTGGCGAACGCGCGCGTGGACGTAGATATACAGCTTCGCGGATTTGATTCGAATGCATATTTCAATCGTTCGACGCGGAAAGAAAAGAAACCGAGCAGACACTTCGACGGGCAGGAATATGAGAAAAGGCTACAGATTCGATATCGGAAACATCGGTATGATCTGCCTCGCGTTAACGATTCGGCCAGCGACATTTGCCATGATATTCTAGCAAATTCTCCTCAGCCCATTCCCTCCTATCCAACTGGGATACTTGATATGGCAAGGAATGGTTGTACTTGGTCTGGAGTTGTTGCTGCACTCGTAATTCGTGATAATTTTGCTTGATGCTCTGAAGTGTTATGCAATCTGCTACTTTAATTCACATTTGCTGGTGGATTGAATTTGCTGTTTAAATTATTATTCTAATTGTTATTGTTAATTTAGTGTTCCAATTACTCCGCAGAAATAACTTGGAATATTGGTTAACTATACAGATAGTATAGATGGTTTAGTAGCCGGCTTGAATTAGTGCTCCATGTTGTAGTATATACTATGGTTACGTATATTTATTTGCAGATTTATTTGCACGTGATTAACCAATAAGAAATATTACCAGAAAATTCCTTCAGTGAAGCGTAGAATTAACGATAACGGAGAAAAATGAAAATAAAGAAAGGAAATAAAGATAAAAATAAAATTTCAAATAAAGATAAAGCAATATAAAGTTAAATACAAACAGACGAGATGTGTGAAGGTATAAGAAAAAAGAATTTTCTATAGATAGGTGAGATATAGTAGCTGATTTACAGAGCGAAGGGATTGGCTTAACGGATCTAGCGTAGGATAAGTGTTGTTAAAGTTAATAGTAATTCTTTTAATACGCGAGTCGTAATCAAAAGCGGATTTATGTTGTTCTATATGATGAAAGTACGATCACCTCGTATAAAGTGTAGGAACATTAATTGAGTACCTTTACAACATTTCAGATTAATATACAAGACCACTGAGGACTATGTAAACATAGAGGATATCAGAGATACCTCTCCTTCCTTCTAACGTTGTAAAATTGAGTGGCGAATACATGAAGTCGTAGTTATGACAGGATACTTACTTGGGTTGCCAATATGTCGTACAGATGAAGGTAGGAAAGCGTGTCATACTCTTGCTATGAAGCTAGTATGCGATTTAAAGTGAAAAGCCGTATCCTTAAACTTATATGTTGGACAGCTTGGATTACAGTTTAATTCATTGCTGTGATCTATGATGCTCTTTAAAGTAAACCGTCTTCTGCGCAGACACCTAATGTTTTGTTGTACTGAATTAGCTATGCTAGTTGCTCTCCATTCACTTTTTCGAAACAGCGGTATGTTCTCATTAGGAACAGCACTTCCCTTTCGTTATGAATGACTGAACAAATTTTTCAATTTTCGGCCGGAATAGTTATTAGTTACAAGATTTCAAAAAGTTCTACATTTCGAGGGGCCTATCGGATACTTTAGGATAAATATTTCGTCACAAGGAAGCTTAGAAATTGAAAGCTCTGCAATGTTAGCTTATTTTCCGATCTTTCAGTAACGTATGAATTTTATAATGCAACTATCTGTATTGTTCCATTACAGTATAGTTCCAACTCGATAGAAGTCTATTCATATTATCCCTAAGGTCTGTATGCAAGTATAAAAATATTTGCACATTACGGAAGAATAAATTTCCAAAGTGACCACAGAATTCAATTTGCAATTCAGACACATTTCATTGTGAACAACCATTTATTTTACATAGCATTTAAGTAAACGTATAATTATTTTTCAGTTACTTACTTCCTGCTAGAATTATCATTACCGTAAATTGATATTCGAATTTAAATTACGACTACCTATACAAATTTCATCGAAAAAATGGCCATTATGTAATGTGGAATCGTTAACTGATACCTCGTTCGAGAATATGAAAGAATCTGTACTTATTCTGAATATTCCCAAACGTATCAATATAGAAATATTAGCAGTGTTAAATAATAATCGCATACAAAAACTACCAACGGAAAGAGAGTTATAGCAAAAGAAACACTTAGTGAGTCCGATGATCAACGAGTAATCTACATAGATATATCAGAAAATAATAAAAAGAGTATGTCAATCATGAGAGTAAAGTTTACAATCTGAAAACCCAAGCAGACACCATGCACAAACCGAGAAAAGCGATCTTAAATTAATTGCAATACTAACATGTTGTTTAGCTAAACCGACGACTATATGATAATACCTAGACCAGAAGTACCGTCGCGTAAGATACGGAATAGAAATGCTAGCGATCTTCCAATTTCATTCCACCATAAATGTCATCAATCTGATTCTTTATGCACATATATGGAAGTTTAAACTTGGTACGTATTCATCGCGAGGAAATTTCCAAACGCGAATGATTAATAATCATAAACGAGACGCTCGATGCAACACTAAGCCAAGAAAACCATCACTGGAGCGCGAAGAGCGAGGGTCAAGAGACGAGAAAAGCGTGATTTGCGAGCGAACGGGACCAAGCTCCTTCCATCGATACTATGGCTCACTAAGTCGCCTTGGAGCGGTCGGAAGCTGCGCGTTAAGAGATGTGACGCGTCGTTGCAGCCTTTACAAGTGGCTTTGGCGTTGGAATTGCAGATGCACGGGTCAGGCGACCATGATATGTGTACACAACTCGCTGGGCAACGCGTATATTGCTGCTTCAACGTACACCCGTATTATACCATAGCCGGTGTTTGACCGTGCCGCATAATAAAAATTACAGCTCTTCGAGTCACCAAATTTCACGCAATAGCGTAACGCTGTGAAAAGGTGCGTCACGTAAAGCGCATAGCAAGAGGAACCAACCGAAGGTAATCCTTTTATATACCGTAGGGAATTCGGGATCGATTGATTTGCGTATCCCAAACACACGATACGCCGACCATTCATTTTCTCATGCAACTGCAGAGCGTGCTGTGCGTTATTTTATTGCACGGGCCAGGGAAAGACGAGTGAGGAAGCTTCTGTGCATTCTTCGATATTGCCATCTAATCCTGACGACTTTAAGGACCGTCCGATATGGGTGCGTGGTGTTGGTTCAGGTTGTTACATGTGCTTGCTGAGTGTTATTATATGGTTAGGGATCGGGGTTAAATTGCGATATTGTACATACGAAATAATTTCTGCCCCGGTGCATACGGAATGTTATTGAGGATGCAATCAGTACTTATATGAGCCGCATATTTTGCATTTCCGCTATGTAATGATGTTCTATATTTTTGTGTTCCTCCTGTGATAAATAACTTTGCTGTAGAATACTCTTTTGCTTGTATTGTTTCCTTATTTTGCAACAAATATGACCAACTATAAACCCACAAGGTATTAATTAAATCGGTGACCCGAAGGTCTTGTACCCTCCTTGTTAGTAAAATAATATATTTAAGCAGTAGAATTTAGAGTAACATCTATGAGATAAAAATTATAATGTATAGTTGCATTATATATCAGAAAGTAGCGGAGGATTGGAGATTAGCGTATTATGAAACAAATGTGGTAACTGAACTAGATATTATCTTCGAAACAAAATTAAATAATGTAATCTAATTTCATAGGAACGCGTATTTAAAGCAGACAGTAATTTATGTATGTGGATAAATATATATAACTCTAGTAAAATTTATCTTCTTATAATTGTAAATTCCAGATAGGTTATTAATTCAGGAGATGACCATTAATGTGCTATACATTATATTATACTTTGATACTACTCTTTAGCAGACAGTGGAGGAATCGCGATGATCGCCATTAGGCTTGCCGGTAATGTTATATATATCGTACCACCCGCGGTACCAAAATTAATTGGGACACTCCAATCGAGAAAGCAGTGATGCTATTAAAATTTCCAATACTCTTACGATAATCGCGATAATCGTGTAAGATACCGAGTAAGCTATAGAACACACTCGAAACGTATTCTTCATACAAAGTATATATATTATATACAAATAGTCGCCTCGTATATATGGTACTAAAATAAGTCAATTCGGTTCGAATCTTAATTTCCAATAAGGCTAATCTTCATTTAAGTATTAACTTAACATTAATATTGTGAATATAAATATAAATAATAACTAATTAACATTTAGTTTTGAATAAACAGAGAACGTACGAAAACGGATTTCATTAACACGTTTTACAGCAGTACTGTTCAAATATTACATACAATATGTTTATATACCTTGTAATAGTTATTCAATTCCAAATGAATGACAGCTATACAAAAACTAATAATAATGACCAGTCCACAGTTAGTATTATTCATAGAAGGTACTATTTTTGTTAATATTGCAACGATGATAATCCACAAAAGTTATATGCATACCAATTTACAAACGCCGATACAACCGAGGACACCATTACCTATTCTCGTTTCCAATCTCCAAGGTGTAGCTTCTGTGAGTGACAATGATATTACGTTCGTTTTGGAAGTTTCGAGAAGGAACGTATCGAATGTTCTTGTTACATGGCTAACGTGTTCCGATCATGACATATGCTTCTACGCAACATAGTTTAAAAGATGCTCCGAGAATACTCGAGGCGATCGCTTCATTTCTACCTAAGTATTCGCATTGTTACGAAGAGATTAGTCTTCACGCGCAATGTGGTTGTTGACATTTATTCTCCAGATATTAATCTTGATTCTTCGTGCAGCATGTAATTATATACTACATTTCTCTGTATTCGATACCACATCTACAGCTATGGTAAGGTATTCACTCTGGTTCTGCTATTTATAAGAAAAGGATCGCATAACAGTAAGAATAAAATAAAACAGGAAAGTACTTAACAGAGGAGAAAATAATTTTATATCTAGTATGGAGGTTTATAAATATTTATCTAGAATTATATATACTTATAGTGGATAGTTCATTCTCTAATTGCAGTACCGACAGGGGCTGTTCATGAGATTCTTCTTCTGCTTTGTATACTGGCATTTATATTGCTTAAAGACCAACGACGTATTTATTTTTATTGTGGGTGTGTATTCTTTACATTTTTTGGGTGAATTATTTCGCTATAATTCACAATGTATATCTATCCTTAACAGGTACACTTGATGTTGCAAGACATTGGTATAAATCAAATATTTCAGTAGAACCGTGAGTTCATTGTGCGACGAATTTGTCACAGCTCTGAAAATAAAAGACGTCAAGGAGCAAATATTTATAATCAATGATGTAACATATGGACCTATATTTCAAGATTATAGGTTAAAGGAGCAATGCTTCTTCCTTTTAATTTTTCCGTTATTTTGTGGGAAATGTTTCATCCAAGATTTATATAAATATTTCAGCCATTGTACAATTTGAAACAAATATTTTATTAACTTCGTCCTGTCACCTGGACTGATACAATTTTTGTAAGGATGCAGTCGAATAATTTTTGAACCAGGTCGGTGTACTTCTTTTATCGCTCGCACCTCACTAATAAGAAAAGGAAAAGGCAGAGAATACTTGAACAGCAAGGGAGCAATTTCATCAGTAATACAATGAAGATATCCAAAATATTTGCAACTTCGACGAGGCCATGAAATATATATGGTTGGTAATGAAGAAAAGATGGGGTGACCTGAAAAATTTCGAATTTTTGAGTAACTTCAAAATTTCAATAATTGTTTGCGATGGAAATGCGACGAGATCTTGACTGATCGCTAGCTAGAAATACTTCAATTCGTATTCCGTCGGTGAGGGTGTATGTAGTACGTCTATGATGAGAAAATTTATAATCCGTTTTCCGTCGATTCCTAAGTAGTGGGGACATTAGCAAGTCGAACTATACGGAAAGCTACAGAAGACTAGAGAAATTAAGAGCTTTTTATTCTTACGTATTGTAAGTAGCATTAAACACAAATTAGTTTCAACAAATTCTGCGTGTTCTGATATCCGAAAAGTGACAGCGAAGCGCTAAATTTCCGGTGCTGAATCGTGTCGACCGGGATTGGTTAATGTTGCGTAAGTGTTTCGAAGAGCTAAGTTAATTAACAGTGCTGGTGAACACCTGAATATTGTAGAAATAATATTTCTGTGTTTGACATCTGAGTAGAGCAAATAGATTATCATCCCTTGCCTGAAAATTTGCCTGCATCATCGCGATTATTCATGACTAAATCATGCAGCGACACATGCAAAGGCACTAATTTTTCGACAGAACTCCAGCAGCGATCCTATATGCTACCGTGCCATTACATCCACATTCAGTGTTAGGAAAATTAAAGTCCGCAACATAAAAATTGTAATTTAACAAATGAATCTAGTAAGAAGTCATTGTGGTTGTGTGAAAAATTTTTGCAAATACCTCGTGAATCACGTCTAAGCGGCAAGTTTTGCTCCGATAGAAATTGGTCAGTATCTCGCCCTGTATAACAGGTTCAAAAGACATAGATATCGACCCACGCATTCCGCAGTTTTTATTAATTTTATGTATATTGAAGAGAAACTGGTAAGAGCACATTACGTTCTCCAGCTGCCCCGACCTATATTTCTGATTAGGGCACAAATAAATGCTTTTGTGAGAAAACCGGAAAAAAGCGCGTTTAGGTAAAAGCCGCCAAACTGTATATTTACCAAATTCTATTTTTAACTCATATTATAACAGATATTATCGATGTTCCGTCTAATGCTATTGGTAATAAGATATGACTTATACCGAAAATTTCTTAGGATCAACTAAAACATACTACTGGACGCCGACAAGATAAATTAAATTGTTCTATTCCATCAGGAATTGCAATTATAATACTCAAAGGTGGAATCGTTCCAGGATTAACTTCTTCAGTTGATGAAACTATTAAATGTGAAGTTAAATTTATCTGCACTACTATATACTAGTATGGGTATCAAGTAAACGAAATTGATTAATTATGGAATATGTCATTACAGAAGTATCAAATTCACCAGTATTTTATTCTGAATATTCATATGGTCAATATCGTTGCTGCCCAATTGGTTTAATTGAAAGAAGATTTATCAATCCAGCAGTATTATTTGAAATTTCTAATGGTGGACAACGAATAAATGATAAAACAAGGGAATAACTCACATATTCTCCATAAAACATTTCATTTAATAAAAATGAATTTAGAATTCTGTTTTCTGAGGTATCCATAACTGAATAGGTGGTTAGAGGAGTAGGTATTAATATAAATATTGCAATAATATTCCGTGATGTCTTGTAGGGACAAAAATATACGCAACGGAATGTAAAGGATACTATAAATGTATGCAAATTAATAATTTCAGATAAATAATGGTACCTGAAATTTGTTTATAAGTTGTTGTAGATTCTTTAAATATTATTTTTAGAAACATATTTCGAAGTATATTTTATCAGCTTGAGATTAATGGGTATACGTAAGCGTAGATTAAAATTGGTTTATACATAAATAATCGATTCCTTTGATTATTCTATTATCTCTTCGATATCAATCTTTTAAAACTTTACATTACATTGGTGAATTATTATATTCTTTTTCTTCAATTTGATCCATTAGACATTAATGATGTTGGTCAAGTGAGTATCCAGTATTTAGTAATCTTGAATTTGATTCTTCTATAATGACTTATTCTATAATTTATCAATTTCGATTACTTGATATGTATTAACTTAAATAGTAGTTCCAATAAGGTTGCCATCACTTTATTAGTTTAATCAACTGGCATAAATTATTCTTGAGCAATTCCATCCTTGGGCATTGAAGTTGATCCAATTCCCAATAAATATTTTGGTCAATCTTCAGAGATTTTTGGAATATATAATTCCTTTTGCTTTGATAAATTATTAAAATAAGGAAGTAAAATGCAAAACAATTACGAATAATTCACCGCATGCACATGGCGGGCACACACTTGTCGCAATAGCTTCTGCACCATACTCGGCAGACGTCGATAGCACAATGCGCGCATTCAACGTGCATATGTGCAGGACCGCAATGCTCATCGGCGCTGTCCGCATATCGATCGCATATTGATAGCATATCATAAAATTATTTGATTATAGTAACTATTTACTAATTTTTTAAACTTTAACAGAATTTTTTTCATTAGCACATTTAATAAATTTAATTACTTCAAATAGTAATGGATGAACCTTTTCAGTACATTTAGGTTACTCAGATGGAGAAGAAATTTTAGCATTGCCCTAAGTAATTAGAGTAAATTATTCGTAAGGCCAACGAAGAATTCAATTAATTAATTTAAATTAAAGTGGTAAGACAAATACCAATTTTATTTGTTGTAATTGTTATATTAAAGCTTAACTTATATGTAAATTCTAATTTATAATTTCTATTAACGTTTACATTTCCATTTGAAGTTAACTAAGTGTATTGAATATATTATTTTTTAAATTGAAGTTTATGATCTTATTCCTTTTTTTTAGTTACGTTAATCTTACGAAATCTTTCAAAAATTTTTATAAATATAATGGCAGAGAATAAATTGTGACTACTACTTAATTACTTTATAATATTGCTATTATTAAATTCATTTTCACAATTTCTTTATTCCCTTATTGCATACTTGAAATTAGATTACTGATAATATTGTTGTTACTAATAGATTGAGTATTTTCAATAAATAGTATTTCAGTCAGATCTCGTTTAATGTAATATGCTATAACTTTTTCGTTATCTTTATTAATATTCCCTTTATATTTATTAATAGGAAGTGATAATTTGAATTTAAAATGAGTGTAACTAAATTATAGTGACATTAATATTTCTATACTTCTATATATTTAATACATTCGTGACTATTAAATGCACACGTTGAAACTCCTTCCAATGGATCAATAATTTCAGCTCCAATGATGTTAAAATTAGGATGTCACGGATTATTGCGTTTACCATGTACCTTTAAAAATTATTTGTTATAAGCTAACTTCTTATTTTAATAATTGGATTAAGAGAAACATTAACTTTAAGTACTACATGTTTACGTGAATATCATATGAAATTTGGGATTATTCGATCTACAAGAGTGTACTTGCAGGTTCTATATGTGTTAAGGTGATTATGGCAGAATAAATGAATGTTATTTGGTGTGACATTAACGTTTGCGAGTGTCGCCTATCGCGAAGGTTGATGAAGAGTGTTTCGAAGAACATGCCAGAAAGAAACAGTTACGTGAGGATCGTGAAATAAATAAAATTAGACTAAATTTATAAAATTTATAATATTATTAATTCAGGCTCGTGTATTATATTTGATATGCACTTTCGTAAGCAGCATATCGTATTCACAATATAATCGATATGATTATATTTTATTATGAAAGAATTGATCTTTAAATATTGTATATATAAATCACATCCTATACAACTTGTAAAATTGATTATTCTTAAAGAAATTAGAAAAGGTCAAGGTCTGAAGGATACTAAGCGAAATGGAGATTTAAATATTTAATTTTTCGTTAATGTATATATTCAGTGCAATATTCTAAATAATATAACAATGTTAGTATAGAGAATACGTAAGCTTGTGTAAGTGGTATTAAATTTAATAAAATCATTAATATATTTTGAGTAAAAAATGAAAAAATATATAATTTTAGAAAATTTGGGTAAAGATTGTGAGTAATGTTAAAATTAAATGCAAAAATATTAAATTTGAGCATAAACGAATTGATCAAGTATTTGATGGCAAAATATTTTTAATCAATTCAATAATTACTATAAAATTTTTTTAATTACAAGGTGAATTTGATGTACTAAAGTAATAACGATAATTTCTAAGAATTCTTTACACTAAAAATAATTAGTATTTATCAAATGGTTAAAGATACTTATAAATTAATAGCTAAACGTCTAGTTGAAGTTTAGGTGTAAAAAATTAAATGTAAAGGATGAAATGTAGAGAAAAGGTTAATAAGCTTAAAAAGTAATAGTAGATGAATTTACTGTATATACTATTTCAAGTTCCACAAATAAAATATGAAAAACTGTAATCAAATTAAGTTCTATCCACTTGAAATTAATCTAGATATTTTAGGATAAATAAAGTTGGTTCCAATATAAATAATCGAGAAGGAAAGTAGCTATAATTGGACACTATACCAAATACTTCAAGTAAATTTACTAAATTGATATTCATCTTCCTTTATTATCATCTTTACGTTAAAATATAGATTGGTTGATATAAAATAGTATTTAGTTAATAAATACATTGAATGTGCAATACGTAAAAGAAATTATTACTCATTTAGTTGGAGTCATGTGTGGAAATATATTTCCATTAATAGAACTTATTAGTTATACTGCGTTTGATGTAAGTTGTGAATACTTTGATTAGGACATATAGTAAAGGAATATTAGAAACAATTTCAATTTAATTCCAAATTCAATTTCAATTGAAAATTTTACGTTTTTTCAGTGTTCATCCAATTCTTAAACAAAATTCATTAAGTTCTATTTCTAATTCAATTTATAGAATATCTTATCGTAGTTCATTTAATAAACGTATTACTTATACCTATAATAATAACTAATTAAGGCAAAGATTGACACTTCCAGTAACTTTAACGTGATTTATGTTATATTCGTCTAATCTATAGTTACCATATTCTTTTAATATTGTTGGAGAAACTATATTATTGATAAGTTAAATCCTTCAGTACAAAATTCTCATTTTATTTTTAATTTATATAGTTTCCAGTATTATCTATTCAATGTGATTGTTTAGCTGTTGGTCGTGAATATATACTTTTGAAATAAATTCAAGTCTTTGAATATTAATAAATTACTTAAGCTTACTATTAAACTCAATCTCACTAAATTTATTCGCATTTAATTTAAGTTTCTCAATTTAAATTAATTTAGATAGTTCAATAATAAACACTGATGTGTGGTATAAATAATTTACATAAATTATTTTACATTATTTTAAAATTAATATTTTCCAGCGTTACTTCACTTTTATATAGTTCAAAACTAATAACAGTAAATTTATATATTATAACATATAAAACTATTAATATTATAATCTGATACATTTATTGATTAAATTCAATAAGATTTAATTTTATAATTTACTCACTTTCAAAGTTATAGTACTTCCATGTTTAGTTTCATTTATTGGTTCAATAATCCTACTATATAGAATTAGATACATTAATTTAGAAAATTATTTATTTAAACTTTTTTCATTTAATAATGTTGCTATTAAATCCTGTATATTTTTCAATTATTAGATCAAATTTGTTAGCAGTTACTATTGAACGAGGTTGATTATCACAAATTCCTCATTGCTTAACTATTCTTTATAAAAAGTATAAGTCTATCATTGCTGCATTATTAACAGTTAATTCAAGTCGATTAGGAGATTGTTCGTAATTAATATTAATATCAGTAGTAATAATATTTGGAAGTTGTAATTTAACGTTATATAACAAATTTGTTTATCACAGTAGCGTTTATCTAATAATTTTCACTAAAAGGGCACAAATTCCTCCTTCTGCATTATTAGTAGTAGCAATAACAGCTCTTACTACGGTTTCATCATAAACTCATTCACCCACATTAGTAACAGCCGGAATTTGTTTCATAATTTCTTATGAAGAAATATTAGAATTAAATTTAAATAATTTAATTACAATTATTTCGATACTAGTTACATTCGAGAACAATATTACATTATGTTCTTCCAATAAATTTTGAAAAGGATAATAGAAAGGTTATTGCATATCCAACTTTAAGTTGCATCAGATTTAATAACAACGTTATCAATAAATTTAGAATGTAACCGATCTAACTCTGATCTCAGTATTTTCCAAAACTTTTCTTAAGATGTACTGAAGCGGTGGCAAAACTGCTATAGGATAGTCATGAAATTGTAAAGGAATTTAACAGGGAGTGTGTAAAGAATGCAATAAAGCATTTCTGAGACTGTTCCGAAGCAGAACTAGAACTTCACTGCAGATGAACAGAGGATTTTCAGTTAATGAGCTGAAACTGTAGTCAAACGTCACTGCAGCTATGCAAAAACTGCAATTAATCTGTTCTGATACAGATCTTGGGATGTACTAAAAGATTTCTCTGGGTATACTGAAGTACTGCTAAAGCTTCTATAGAATGATACTGTAAATGTACTAAGATTGCACCTGCTGCGTCTATCGATTGCGTCCATGAGCGGATCATACCGTACGAACAACGAATACATTTGGACCTATAAGTAATTGTAACTAATATCTAACCACGCTATATTACAAACATAGAATAAGCGTAAGCGAATTAACAGATTATAAAATATTCTAAGCACATATAATTTATACATATCATGCAAGCACGGGTATTATAGAGACAATAAAGCAAATAATATTTCAAAGATAAGGAATATATCATTAAATCATATTAGGATCATGGAGCGGGAGATATCTGAGGGCGAATTATTTATTATATGCAGGAATACTGTCGCAGCAATCGAGAAGCGTACCAACACTAGCGAACAGCTCTGCCACTTTTAACTCAAACTGTGTCCTACCCGCGAAAATCGGATGAGTCCCTTACTCCACGGCAGGAATCGAGGCAGGCAAGAACGACGCCCGCGTGTAACCTGGATCGATAGTGCACATACTGCCGAATACTCGGCCATGATATACAAGAATGCAGGCGACGCGCCCGTAGCAATCAATATTTGGGTAACCTTAAGTCCCTCCCGCCGACAGAGGACCACAGGCGAGTGGCTACGCCAGATCGAGACCGGGGAAGCCATGCGTGACGAGGAACACCAAGATCAAATGTGCCTAACGCCGCCGCCACCTAAACCTCTGCGATACCCAGCGTCGAAGTAATGTCTCTGCAGCTAATAAAATCAAGCAAGTTAATGATATACACGGGCTCCGATCTCAATCTAATCAAGCTATCGGCGATTCCCTCCCCAACGGGGGTCGACAATGCAGACAATCTGAGATTACAAGGTATCATCGAGGACCAGGTCCGAACACTGTAATCTGCGCAAATTTAAACTTTCGAAACGCTAAGTAAATTCGACGTCTTCCCGGGATACATCCCGATACCGACGGAAGGGAAACTTGGATCAACCATTCTTGCCCCAGGCGGCTTGATACCCTGCGCAGGGATCGCCCTGAAAGTAAGAAAGGTAGAGACGCCCCTCCACCTTCAGCCAGCACGATATTCATCGAATACGACAATGCTGCCATCAAGGGCAATAATCTGTGTCGATGTAGAAGTCGACGGGCCGCGGTGCGGTTATCTGGAAAAGCGGACATTACACCTAACATAGTAACGTTCGATTCCTCAGCGACAAGCAGCTGCGGTATAGCACACATTTAATGCGCGAACACCATCGAAACGCCTAAAACCTCAACCACGCCGCGTATGACGCTTCACGTGCTCTCGCACTTCTACTACTCATGCTCGTCACTCGTGCATGTAAGCCCCACTTTTACCGTGAGATGCAACGTGACTAGGGAAAATCCTACCGGCCGCTCCTCAAGCTCTTCCATTCCGCTTTCCCGCGGGAATCCGCGATGGGAGCACACTCTGTACGCTAGTCCGTGCCGAAAAGTGTAAATATTCTCAGGAATAAAGGTGGACCATCAGAATGCCGAACGGGAACACACGAATCAATTCATAGAGAAATCTCTGGACACATTCTGTTTAGCGGAAGACAAACTAGGATGTACTAGCATGGCAAACAATAGAATAAGGTTAAGGAATGACATTCGCGTAATCATACGGCAGTATATATTACTCGCCGACTCACGAACGTGCGATCGCCCAGCAGATACATGAGCCGCTGGAAAGCGTCTTCCCCATACAAACCTCCCCTATGGATCCTTCCCAAAAGGAGCGAGGACCAGGAAAATAGAAAGTGGATTATTGTAATAGATTATAGAACGCTTACGGAGAAGACGGTCCCGGAAGCGCACTCACTGCACTATATCTCCGTAACATTAGACGAGGAAGACAATGTTAAAAGTTTTAAATGGTTAAAATTGAGAAATGGTATATATTAAGTGCCTCTAAGCACTTAAGACGGACCGAAGGCCGCGATTTCAACACCGTTCGAAGACTATGTATTCATACGAGCAGCATTCGGCTCACGAAACCCCCGGCAACCTTTCAGCGCCTCATGGAATGCGCCCTGACTGGCCTGCAGAGTGGGGTACCTTAAATGTATCCCAACGACATCCTTATATATTCAAGATAACTTAGGGAGCACCAAATCTTCTTTGACTTTCGGACAGACCAAGTGCAGCTAACCTCAACGCTTGCCGTCGAATTGCCCTTTCTCCATAAGGAAGTAGCATATCTGGGGCACATTATATAGGAGGATAATGTAAAACATACACTGGCTAAACAGAAGTGGCTAAGGAAGTATATAAGGAGCGTCTGCGAGCTTCTATATACCGCGGGGTGTTATAGACGCTTCATTTTAATATTCTCAAACAGCCAAGTCACTGACAGAATTATTGAAGGAAGGAAACAAATTTTTGCGCACAGACAGACAACAACATGCATTCGATCTGTTACGGGCATCCTATCTAGGGAACAAACCCTCGCCTATCCCGACCTTCCTCGTCCTTCCATCGGGACCGCGGACGCACCCGCATACGTAATCGTAGACCATTTATTAAAATTACTCACAACCATCTACACGCTCATAGCACATTGCTCCCATGAAGTCCAAATAAAGCCTATAACAATTCGCCAGGGTATCATCCTGGAAATCTATGTCTCGAGTTTTGCAGGACATAGGGGCGTAACACAGACTCATAAGCGGATTCGATGGCGATAATTCTGGCCATCCTTAGAAGCTGACTTGCAAAAATTCGTCACAGGGTTCCAAAGATGCCAAATGCGCATGTTGACTCGAAAGAAGGCACGACAATCCATAGTCCTAAATGACAGGTTCTACACAAAATAGCCTCAGACATCGTGAGGACGCTGGCCACAACACTCAGAAGTATACAGTATTGTTACGCCCCGAAGAGC
>NW_016912911.1:396101-439724 GCF_001483705.2 Eufriesea mexicana
AGAGCGGTCTGGATAAAAAAAATAAGACTAAGCCTCGTAACGGATGGGTGGAAGGTGAACCTGCTGGCGAGCTGACTAGATTTATCGAGATCTGCGCCGGCACGTGCTTGATTCCGCGTGCGATCTGAATCACGGTTGACAACAAATATTTTCTACTTAGAGTGGGCGCCACAAACTTTGGGCTGCGATAAGTTAGCTGTTAAAGTGTGAACGTATGATCAGTGATTTGAACACTCGGTTGAGCGAGGTCAGGTTCGCTGCCTAGAGGCGTCAGGCTGACCCGAGGCCGTAGCAGGTTAATGTGGTATCTGCTGGAAAGGAATCGCCGGAGGTTGAGGCGGTTTGACCCTGGAGATGGTACTGCCCCGTTACAAATGTGCACAAGTGGTCTCAAGTTTGACACTCGAAGTACGGCAAAAAAGAGATAATAATCTTATACTTTAGTACAAGTCACAATGGCTCAATTGTATCAAAACATTCGCGTGTTATATGCATTCGATTCGCGATCGAACCATCCGATTGACCTGGAGCGACTTCGCGACGTGTGATGGTTGATGTCTCGACTGACCCCTCTGACGACTCAATCTGAACTGACTTCTGAATTTGACGCTCGCGTTGCGCTGAACCCGTCAAGGTGATGTTGCGCAATGCACGCTAGTTCGCACGACTCTACTGGTTGATGTCGAGCGGCTGGTTACGTAGGCCCAGGGACCCAGACGGGGGTGTCATCAGTCTTTCCTCGCGTCTGGAACGCGACATTGAAGCCAGTATTACCTCGCCTCTGGTATGCGATGATGACGCCAGATCCGGTGGACCTGTTATCTCTTGGGAAGGCCTTCGCGGTATCCTGTGGGTGGCTATTGATCTCAACTCCGGCGCGCGTCTTATTTCGTGGGCTGGCCTTGGCGGTTTCCTGCACAAGGCTTGCTACGTTATGTCATGTGAAGAGATTTTGTCGATTCTCCGCTTGAGGCTTCCCTACGCTCGAATGAGGGTAATTCTCATATACTTAGCTCGGCCTAAAGATTGTTCGTGTAATTTTGGCTCTAATTATTGTTCGATGGACAGTGTGGTAGTAGCTCCAGCATTGTCCTTGGCATAGCCTCATTTATTATAACTGCTATGTAATTTGTTCCTACATTTATGTTCCTTATTGTATGGGTTCCATTCGTTCCACACTTCCAAAATATTCACGCGTGTTTTAGAATTTTAACAGTGTTATGCCGTCTGCACTTATTCCGCTTGCAGATACTTTTGCTGGAGCTCCTTATCCCTGTATTTTAGGAAATGCCTTATTCTAGGGGATATTTGTTTGGTTATAATATGTCCCTTATTGTGTCAGTTTTATGCTGTACGTTCTTATATTTATAGAGTACAATTCCTTTATTGGATCGGGTCTTTGCAATGGATTCTCATGCATAATTGGTACAGTTGACTTTGTGTGGCGCGCTGTACCTATAAGTACAGGACTGCAGGCGACATTACTGCACTCAAAATACATTGAAATTGCACGAGGTTTGTGATATTATTAAAGCAAAGCTATTCTGTGAAGTTCTGAAGCAGCAGTAAATCTTTCCATCAAAAAATCGAAATTTCTCTGGAAGTTCACTGTAACTATACACAAACTGCGCTGTAAAGGCATGAATTATGTGTTATTCTGTGAGTGGCGCTATTGATTCTGGAATTGCTGGAGAACGTAGATGATCAGGGAATAGATTAATCCACTGGCTGTGGTACTGTGCACATTTCTGTACTCAGTAGTGTATTGTAGTATGTCAATGTCTCGAGCGATAGTTGATCTATCCACTGATCATACTGGAATCGCTGTAGAATATATATACGCATCGAATATTTCAACTCAATGGCTATAGTAGCGTGTAGATAGCTAGACTCAGAAATGTATGGCCATTTGACAATATCTCGGGCGATAATATATCTATTATCATAGTATCTCAGTTTCTGGATTAATATATTCACTGATGTTCTAAATTCTGTATCAATTCTAGAAAGGCAAAAGGAGGATCAGTTACCACACGTGTTAATAAGCATTGACAATGCATTACAGCGTATAGCCGTTGTAACAGTACTGTAGTCGTTGGAATAGTTTTTCCACTGACTACTCATGTTCCACAGAAATTCCAGAATGAGCAATGTATGGAAAAGATATGGCAAGAGGTATTTTCAACTAACAGCACGGTATTTGGTACATCCACCGCCAGTTCACTGTAGACGTCGTATTAATCTGTTTACAGATGATTTAAATTCTATACCAACTCTATATTGATCAAAGCATATGCCAGTTATAGCTGGAGACATTAACAATGGACCACACAGTACTGAGTACAGCATAATCACAGTACCGTAGACGTTGGATTAATCTGTGTACTAATGGTACAACCTTATAGCAATTCTAGAATTGTCAAAGCATAAATCAGTTAGTGCTGGAGATATTAGAATTTGACGATAGATCACTGAATATAGCCATCAACACCATAGTGTGTCCATTGCATTAATCTATTTTCCGAACTTCTGTATAAAATTGCAATTATTGAATGATCCTTGTTCAGGTGAATTATCGCGTTAGATATAGACAATTGGCAACACAATATTGAGTATGGCAGTCAATGCAGTGCTATAGTCATTGGATTAATTTATTCGCTGATGATATGAGTCCTCAAGCGACTTCAGTATGGTCACTGGAAAGAGTAATTGTTGTTGAAATCATTGACAAATTTGAAAACAGTACTGATTGTATCCATCATCACAGTACTGTAGCAGTTGGACCAATATGTTTGCTAATGATATAAATTCTACCGCAACTCTATAATTAAGAATGTATAGTTTAATTATAGCTAGAGATGCCTACAATTAGAATCGCGGTACTGAGTACAGTTATCACCATAGTACTATGGCCGTTGGATTAGTATTTTCTCTGATTATTCGCATTCCTCCGTAATTCTGGTGGTATGAACGTGCGGAACAGTTATGGCTTGTTTTAACAGTCTTGTGTAATAAAGGGAGTACGGTAAATAGTACATCCACCAACAGAGCAATGCAGCAGTTTGATTAAACTGACCATTGACGATTTAAGTTCTATAGCAATTCTAGAATAACACAAGGAAGATCCATTATGACTCGAGAGATTAGCAATTGACAAAACTGGTCAGAGTACAGCCATTATAACAGTACTGCTGCCGTTGTATTAATTTTTCCACTGATGAGTCATGTTGCGCAGCAGGTCTAAAATAATCAATGCATTAGTCGTTTATGGCTAGCGACATTTACAATTGACAGAACTGTGCTTAGGACATCCACCAACACCGCAATTTAGACGCTCGATTAATCTGTTCACTGATGATATAAACTCCATGGCAGTTCTAGAATGATCGATGGATATATCATATATCGGTGGTGATATTGACAAACGATAGTACACAGTCAAAATGTCGACTAATAGAGCTCCCGACACACTGCCACCCTACGATGGTTCGAATACTTCGGTTCTACCTTGCAATCAGGCTTTAAGGTGGGCCTCGTGCATGCTAACTCCAGACTCGGAAGAGACTTTTGTCAGGCTCCTCGTCGGAAGGCTGAAAGCACGCGCCTCCTGCACTATCGACTGGTGGCATTTCGATTCGGCAGCCGATGTCTGGGCCAGAATGAAAATGAAATTTGTCTGATCACACTGCAACGAGTTATAATGGGACAGTTCGATTTGGCAAAGAAGGAAGCACCATGAGTTCGTGTCCATCTGTGTAAGACGCGTGAAGGGTTTGAGGAGCGCTTCCACCGTTATGACCATGTTGGCATGCGGAGGGTCCACGAAATCGCTCTGTCCGTCCTTACTATGGGCATTGGCCCTACCGCTGACGCAACTTACACACCGCGATACGTAGCATATCTTAGAAACCTATCGACATCGCCGAAGCGTTTGCCCTCGAGTTGGAAGATGACGCCGACTGACACAGGACTCAGCGTACCTCTTACCCCAACGACAACACATGTCACCGAGACTACATCAGACTTTCACGACTGCCGACATCGACGAACGCCAGACTGCAGCACGTAGACAGAGAACATCATAGATGCGTCGAAAATGGCGGACGCAACTGTTATCCTAGGAGACATCTACGATGAACCTGTAACATTTCCGTATTTCACGACCGCAGCCACCAATCGCGGACCCATTTTTTCAGTACACGCGCAGAGCAACGAATACACAACCCTCATCGCATTCGGATGACAGACCGCGCGACATCAGGAACCCAGACCGATACTATACCGTTAATAAAAGCCGTGATCACGACATGCATGTTTGACGCCGTAGCGCCCCAGCAAAATGGAAACAACCGTTCCGCCTTCTATCGCGGAATCCCTGCATGAGGACTGAGAGTATGAGCGTGGTGGAAGCAACCGCGTGCCCCTCAACTATCCGCGAGCACTGGTTGCTGATGCCGCTGTCGCAGGATTGTCCGAAATCGCCAGTGACTCGATCAAAGCTCCGCAGCTGGCAATGCCTAGCCGATTAATTATAAATATGAGCGCCGGACCTAACCTAATACAGTGTACAGCATTCCCGCAGTCCGTGAATATAAAGATTACAATGTTTCTATTTATTTAAATACGGATAAATTAGATAATGGAAGTATTAATTAGTTTCTACTGAATTAATTATTTAATAGAGAAAATATGACCAACAATTCCTCTATTTCGTCATTTATTCGTTGTTCACCGTTAGAAGGTTTATATTTTGCTGACGAACTGTTAAACCATTTTTTTGAATTAAGCCGATTGGGCAGCAACGATATTGACCATATGAATATTCAGAATAAAATACTGGTGAATTTGATACTTCTGTAATGACATATTCCATAATTAATCAATTTCGTTTACTTGATACCCATACTAGTATATAGTAGTGCAGATAAATTTAACTTCACATTTAATAGTTTCATCAACTGAAGAAGTTAATCCTGGAACGATTCCACCTTTGAGTATTATAATTGCAATTCCTGATGGAATAGAACAATTTAATTTATCTTGTCGGCGTCCAGTAGTATGTTTTAGTTGATCCTAAGAAATTTTCGGTATAAGTCATATCTTATTACCAATAGCATTAGACGGAACATCGATAATATCTGTTATAATATGAGTTAAAAATAGAATTTGGTAAATATACAGTTTGGCGGCTTTTACCTAAACGCGCTTTTTTCCGGTTTTCTCACAAAAGCATTTATTTGTGCCCTAATCAGAAATATAGGTCGGGGCAGCTGGAGAACGTAATGTGCTCTTACCAGTTTCTCTTCAATATACATAAAATTAATAAAAACTGCGGAATGCGTGGGTCGATATCTATGTCTTTTGAACCTGTTATACAGGGCGAGATACTGACCAATTTCTATCGGAGCAAAACTTGCCGCTTAGACGTGATTCACGAGGTATTTGCAAAAATTTTTCACACAACCACAATGACTTCTTACTAGATTCATTTGTTAAATTACAATTTTTATGTTGCGGACTTTAATTTTCCTAACACTGAATGTGGATGTAATGGCACGGTAGCATATAGGATCGCTGCTGGAGTTCTGTCGAAAAATTAGTGCCTTTGCATGTGTCGCTGCATGATTTAGTCATGAATAATCGCGATGATGCAGGCAAATTTTCAGGCAAGGGATGATAATCTATTTGCTCTACTCAGATGTCAAACACAGAAATATTATTTCTACAATATTCAGGTGTTCACCAGCACTGTTAATTAACTTAGCTCTTCGAAACACTTACGCAACATTAACCAATCCCGGTCGACACGATTCAGCACCGGAAATTTAGCGCTTCGCTGTCACTTTTCGGATATCAGAACACGCAGAATTTGTTGAAACTAATTTGTGTTTAATGCTACTTACAATACGTAAGAATAAAAAGCTCTTAATTTCTCTAGTCTTCTGTAGCTTTCCGTATAGTTCGACTTGCTAATGTCCCCACTACTTAGGAATCGACGGAAAACGGATTATAAATTTTCTCATCATAGACGTACTACATACACCCTCACCGACGGAATACGAATTGAAGTATTTCTAGCTAGCGATCAGTCAAGATCTCGTCGCATTTCCATCGCAAACAATTATTGAAATTTTGAAGTTACTCAAAAATTCGAAATTTTTCAGGTCACCCCATCTTTTCTTCATTACCAACCATATATATTTCATGGCCTCGTCGAAGTTGCAAATATTTTGGATATCTTCATTGTATTACTGATGAAATTGCTCCCTTGCTGTTCAAGTATTCTCTGCCTTTTCCTTTTCTTATTAGTGAGGTGCGAGCGATAAAAGAAGTACACCGACCTGGTTCAAAAATTATTCGACTGCATCCTTACAAAAATTGTATCAGTCCAGGTGACAGGACGAAGTTAATAAAATATTTGTTTCAAATTGTACAATGGCTGAAATATTTATATAAATCTTGGATGAAACATTTCCCACAAAATAACGGAAAAATTAAAAGGAAGAAGCATTGCTCCTTTAACCTATAATCTTGAAATATAGGTCCATATGTTACATCATTGATTATAAATATTTGCTCCTTGACGTCTTTTATTTTCAGAGCTGTGACAAATTCGTCGCACAATGAACTCACGGTTCTACTGAAATATTTGATTTATACCAATGTCTTGCAACATCAAGTGTACCTGTTAAGGATAGATATACATTGTGAATTATAGCGAAATAATTCACCCAAAAAATGTAAAGAATACACACCCACAATAAAAATAAATACGTCGTTGGTCTTTAAGCAATATAAATGCCAGTATACAAAGCAGAAGAAGAATCTCATGAACAGCCCCTGTCGGTACTGCAATTAGAGAATGAACTATCCACTATAAGTCTATATAATTCTAGATAAATATTTATAAACCTCCATACTAGATATAAAATTATTTTCTCCTCTGTTAAATACTTTCCTGTTTTATTTTATTCTTACTGTTATGCGATCCTTCTCTTAAAAATAGCAGAACCAGAGTGAATACCTTACCATAGCTGTAGATGTGGTATCGAATACAGAGAAATGTAGTATATAATTACATGCTGCACGAAGAATCAAGATTAATATCTGGAGAATAAATGTCAACAACCACATTGCGCGTGAAGACTAATCTCTTCGTAACAATGCGAATACTTAGGTAGAAATGAAGCGATCGCCTCGAGTATTCTCGGAGCATCTTTTAAACTATGTTGCGTAGAAGCATATGTCATGATCGGAACACGTTAGCCATGTAACAAGAACATTCGATACGTTCCTTCTCGAAACTTCCAAAACGAACGTAATATCATTGTCACTCACAGAAGCTACACCTTGGAGATTGGAAACGAGAATAGGTAATGGTGTCCTCGGTTGTATCGGCGTTTGTAAATTGGTATGCATATAACTTTTGTGGATTATCATCGTTGCAATATTAACAAAAATAGTACCTTCTATGAATAATACTAACTGTGGACTGGTCATTATTATTAGTTTTTGTATAGCTGTCATTCATTTGGAATTGAATAACTATTACAAGGTATATAAACATATTGTATGTAATATTTGAACAGTACTGCTGTAAAACGTGTTAATGAAATCCGTTTTCGTACGTTCTCTGTTTATTCAAAACTAAATGTTAATTAGTTATTATTTATATTTATATTCACAATATTAATGTTAAGTTAATACTTAAATGAAGATTAGCCTTATTGGAAATTAAGATTCGAACCGAATTGACTTATTTTAGTACCATATATACGAGGCGACTATTTGTATATAATATATATACTTTGTATGAAGAATACGTTTCGAGTGTGTTCTATAGCTTACTCGGTATCTTACACGATTATCGCGATTATCGTAAGAGTATTGGAAATTTTAATAGCATCACTGCTTTCTCGATTGGAGTGTCCCAATTAATTTTGAAACCGCGGGTGGTACGATATATATAACATTACCGGCAAGCCTAATGGCGATCATCGCGATTCCTCCACTGTCTGCTAAAGAGTAGTATCAAAGTATAATATAATGTATAGCACATTAATGGTCATCTCCTGAATTAATAACTTATCTGGAATTTACAATTATATGAAGATAAATTTTACTAGAGTTATATATATTTATCCACATACATAAATTACTGTCTGCTTTAAATACGCGTTCCTATGAAATTAGATTACATTATTTAATTTTGTTTCGAAGATAATATCTAGTTCAGTTACCACATTTGTTTCATAATACGCTAATCTCCAATCCTCCGCTACTTTCTGATATATAATGCAACTATACATTATAATTTTTATCTCATAGATGTTACTCTAAATTCTACTGCTTAAATATATTATTTTACTAACAAGGAGGGTACAAGACCTTCGGGTCACCGATTTAATTAATACCTTGTGGGTTTATAGTTGGTCATATTTGTTGCAAAATAAGGAAACAATACAAGCAAAAGAGTATTCTACAGCAAAGTTATTTATCACAGGAGGAACACAAAAATATAGAACATCATTACATAGCGGAAATGCAAAATATGCGGCTCATATAAGTACTGATTGCATCCTCAATAACATTCCGTATGCACCGGGGCAGAAATTATTTCGTATGTACAATATCGCAATTTAACCCCGATCCCTAACCATATAACACTCAGCAAGCACATGTAACTTCCTGAACCAACACCACGCACCCATATCAGACGGTCCTTAAAGTCGTCAGGATTACATGGCAATATCGAAGAATGCACAGAAGCTTCCTCACTCGTCTTTCCCAGGTCCGTGCTATAAAATAACGCACAGCACGCTCTGCAGTTGCATGAGAAAATGAATGGTCGGCGAATCGTGTGTTTAGGATACGCAAATCAATCAATCCCGAATTCCCTACGGTATATAAAAGGATTACCTTCGGTAGGTTTCTCTTGCTATGCGCTTTACGTGACGCACCTTTTCACAGCGTTACGCTATTGCGTGAAATTTGGCGACTCGAAGAGCTGTAATTTTTATTATGCGGCACGGTCAAACACCGGCTACGGTATAATACGTGTGTATGGTGAAGCAGCAATATACGCGTTGCCCAGCGAGTTGTGTACATATATCATGGTCGCCTGACCAGTGCATCTGCTTTTCCAACGCCAAAGCCACTTGTAAAGGCTGTAACGACGCGTCACGTCTCTGAGCGCGCAGCTTCCGACCGCTCCAAGGTGACTTGGTGACTGACAAGGTGAGCCATGGTATCAATCGAAGGAGTTTGGTCCCGTTCGCGTGCAAATCACGCTTTTCTCGTCCTTTGACCCTCGCTCTTCGCGCTCCAGTGATGGTTTTCTAGGCTCGGTGCAGCATCGAGCGTCTCGTTTATGATTATTAATCATTCGCGTTTGGAAATTTCCTCGCGATGAACACGTACCAAGTCTAAACTTCCATATATGTGCACATAGATTCAGGTTATTGACATTTATGGTGGAATGAAATTAGGAGATCACTAGCATTTCGTTTCCGTATCTTACGCGACGTTACTTCTGGTCGAGGTATTATCATATAGTCGCCGCTTTAGCTGAACAACATGTTAATATTGCAATTAACTTAAGATCGCCTTTCTCGATTTGTGCATGGTGTCTTCTTGGGTTTTCAGATTGTGAACTTTACTCTCATGGTTGACATACACTTTGTATTATTATCCTGATATTTCTATGTAGATTATTCGTTGATCATCGGACGCACTAAGTGTTTCGTTTGCTATTACTCTCTTTCCGTTGGTAATTTTTGTATGCGATTATTATTTAACACTGCTAATGTTTCTATATTGATACGTTTGGGAATATTCAGAATAAGTTCAGCTTCTTTCATATTCTCGAACGAGGTATCAGTTAACAATTCCACATTACATAATGGCCAATTTTTCGATGAAGTTCGTATAGGTAGTCGTAATTTAAATTCGAATATCAAATTGCGGTAATGATAATTCTAGCAGGAAGTAGGTAACTGAATAATAATTATACGTTTACTTAAATGCTATGTAAAATAAATGGTTGTTCAAAATGAAATGTGTCGGAATTGCAAATTGAATTGTGTGGTCATTTTGAAAATTTATTCTTCCGTAATGTGCATATATTTTTATACTTACATACAGGCCTTAGGGATAATATGAATAGACTTCTATCGAGTTGGAGCTATACTGTAATGGCGCAATACAGATAGTTGCATTATAAAATTCATACGTTATTGAAAGATCAGAAAATAAGCTAACATTGGAGAACTTTCAATTTCTAAGCTTCCTTGTGACGAAATATTTATCCTAAAGTATCCGATAAGCCCCTCGAAATGTAGAACTTTTTGAAATCTTGTAACTAATAACTATTCCGGCCGAAAATTGAAAAATTTATTCAGTAATTCATAACGAAAGGAAAGTGCTGTTCCTAATGAGAACATACCGCTGTTTCGAAAAAGTGAATGGAGAGCAACTAGCATAGCTAATTCAGTACAACAAAACATTAGGTGTCTGCGCAGAAGACGGTTTAATTTAAAGAGCATCATAGATCAATGCAATGAATTAAACTGTAATCCAAGCTGTCCAACATATAAGTTTAAGGATATGGCTTTTCACTTTAAATCGAATACTAGCTTTGTAGCAAGAGTATGACACGCTTTCCTACGTTTATCTTTACGACATATTGGCAACCCAAGTAAGTATCCTGTCATAACTACGACTACATGTATTCGCCACTCTATTTTACAACATAAGAAAGAAGGAGAGGTATCTCTGATATCCTCTATGTTTACATAGTGCTCAGTGGCCTTGTATATTAATCTGATATGTTGTAAAGGTACTCAATCAATGTTCCAACATTTTATACGAGGTGATCGAAATTTCATGATATAGAACAACTTAAATCCGCTTTTGAATACCACTCGCGTATTAAAAGAATTACTATTAACTTTAACAACACTTATCCTACGCTAGATCCGTTAAGCCAATCCCTTCACTCTGTGAAACAGCTACTATACCGCACCTATCTATAGAAAATTCTATTTTCTTATACCTTCACACATCTCGCCTGTTTGTATTTAACTTTATATTGCTTTATCTTTATTTGTATTTTAATTTTTATCTTTATTTCCTTTCTTTATTTTCATTTTTCTCCGTCGCCGTTAATTGTACGCTTCACTGTAGCAATTTCCTTGTAACCTTTCAGGTGCGTTAATCCCGTGGCAAATAAGTCTATAAATAAATCGACGCTACCGTAGTAAAGACTGCGATATGGAGCAACAATTCAAGCTGGCTACAAAACCATCAGATCAATCTATAGAGTTGACCAATTTTCCAAGTTACATTCGCGGAGTAATTAAAGCAGTCAATTTGAAATAACAATTAGAATAACAATTTGTACAGCAAATTCAGTCCACCAGCAAAAATGAAATAAAGTAACGAATTGCATCACACTTCAGTGCTTCCAGCAAAATTACCATGAGCTGCGAATGCAGCAACAAATCCAAGCCATTTATGCAACCAATCATTCACATATCATGTATCCCTGTAGGATAGGAAGGAATAGGATAAAGGGAATTTGTATGAATATCAAGGCAAACGTCGCCGGTGGTATCGTTAGCGCAGGGCAGATCACACTGATGTTTCCGATATCGAATGTGTAGCCATTTCTCATTTTCCAGCCCGCCGAAGTATCTCTTCCATTTCTTGTTTTTCGGTCGCAAACAAATTCCTTATGCATTCAAGTCAAATCCGCGAAGATGTGAAATTGCTTTCACGCGTGCGATCGCCAGGAGAACGTGGAAATGCTGGCCGCATCTCGCCGATAATACTATCCATTGTCGTCAGGAGTATTGGTAACGCGCGTCACATAATTCAATTGCGTTCCAGTACCGACGATAGTGGTAAGGATTCGCGGAGGAGCTTGGATTAGACCTTGGATCGAGCCTCATCGACCGAGTGCAGAGTCAACCAGCTGCCATCGGCGGTTCCATCAATGCGGGGAAATAGCGATTCGGTTTTTTCCATTTGAAGATTCGGCGATGTATCTTAAAGCGGTGGACGAGAAGGCGTGCACTAACTAACGCGAGGAATTACTTTATTCCTGCGTTCCACGAATCGTCATTTGAACTTCGAATCGGAAACATAAACCACAGACTAAATGTACCACGGATGAGAAAAAGAAAGAGGAGTATGAAATGATATGGAGAAGTTAATTTAACGTATATTGGCCGCGAAATCACGCAATCATGTGACAAAGCAATGATAGGCTGGATGGGGAATTCCAATTTTTTAACGATTGGTAATTGTTTCGGATTTGAGCTTTAGCAGGTTTAATATAGCAATTAATGTTAATTCTCAGGGTGCTGTCTTAACTCCTTACATCACGATTCATTTACGAGAAACTGGGCATACTGGTGCTATTGAATTTTAATTGGCAAATCAACTACCCATTCTGTACAGAATGTAATGTTACGCATTTTTAGGATTTATTCTAGTTTCTAGCACGTTAGAATACGCACCATGTAACTCCACTCTGATGCAAGTGCTATTGATATTTACGGGATTTCGCATGGGAAATTCACGACGAGGTGTACCTCTTCTCGTAGCGTAAGCGGTTAACGCCATACGCTGCCATGTATATCGTTTGGAAACTTCCGTGAGTCTTACTTTCGCATCCCTGAATTGAATGTTTATTTAGACTGTCTTACTGTAGAAAACGGAGACAGTTTCTTGCTGGGAATTGGTAAAAATTCGGACACTGGCTGTTTCTCGAGGAAAATGTTCTTTTTTATATTACGTTCAAATTACGGTGAATAAAATCACTAAAGTGACACTATGAAGGTTAGTGGGCAATTTTTCGTTTCAAAGTAACTTCAGTCTGAATGAAGAGTACACTAGCGACGTGTTACTAACCACAAAATTTGTATTGTAGCATGTACACAGGATATAATACCACAAACACGCACCAGCCATAAAAAAAGAAGTGAAATTCCATCTCGTCCTTGAGTTAATAACAAGCTGGATCTGAGTTTCATAAAATAAAACATTTGGAAAGAAATTTTCTGACAATCAAAAATAGTATATTATGTCTCATGTGGTTTCTGCAGCCTAAATATTTCAGTGTTCCTGTTTTCCCCATGCTATACCCCAAAACAATTTCATAGGAGAAACAGAAGCCATAAGGCGTACCAAATATTTTAACCGAATACCTGTGTCCGATTTCCACAACAAAAATATCCGAGTGAAAGTTTAATCGAAGGACGTACGAATACGGCTTTGCCCTTTATATAAAGCACGCAAATATTATTCCACGATATTTCATCGCAAAGTTGTAACTGCTCAAATGCGAAGGTAACATAGATCCACCTTTGCAATTGGGTGCATGCATGGAAAAGACATTGAACGGAGAGACATGTTGCTAGATACCCTGTTATCTCTATGATAACGCAATAAATGCAAATACCGTGTTTACGACGCCGGAATCTAATAATGTCGCCGCGGTAAAGCGCATAGCGAACGGTAACGAACGCGTAATTTCCGATTGTAGACGGCCAGCCTAATATGTACGTCGCGATTTGGCGACCAGCAGTTGGTCACGGTGCTCCATAAGAGCGGTGATCCAATTATTTGACCCTAATAAATTTTGCATGCGTACTAGCAGCATGTTTTGCGGCGCGGGTGTACCACTCTACGACATAGCGTCGTTTGTTTTAAACAAAGCTGAATCTGCCTATTATTAATCTCATTGTGCGAAAAATGCGCATGGACTCGTGAAATGAATGTATACGGGTGACTGGAATATGCTAGGCAGCTGCCAATGAAAACGTTCAAGCCGGGCTTGAAGGATCCATTAATTGGAACGTCCTGCTGCAACGTTTATTCCCTAGAATATGCATGCCCATTTTGATACGTCGACTTTGGAAATTCGTGGTCAAAGTTATTCAGAATTTAGGGGCAGTTTGTCGTGAAATACCACTATTCTAGTTACTATTATATCCTATAATTGCTGTATCATGATTTTATCGTGCATGTAAGTAACTGGAGCGACCAGTCCCAGTAATTCTTTCCGCAAATATTAATTTTGAGTTTATATCAGAAGGAATGATGTACTAATATTTTTCCTGTACACTGTTTTTGGGTGAAATTTTACTTGGGATTACGATAAAACATTGCAAACAATATCTCTCTAGCCTCTAAACTCTATCTACTGGACTCTTATTGCCATATATGTATGAAAGTTAGAAAAATTGCGACCCTCTGTGAGAAATTTAAAAGAAAAGTTGAGTATTCGTAATCCTCATAATATTATTGTATTAATTACTTAACGAATACCTAAAAGAAGCAATTGCCTAGCTAAGAGTACTCTAATTCATCCTCCATTACAAAAGATGTTAGTGCAAGGAATGGGAAGAAAATAAACAGTGAACCATTTATAACTTCAATCATACGTTCCAAGCCGATGGACACCAATGGGATGTAAAATTTAGGGATTGTTCCGTATCAAATACAACGTTTCCATTTCCCTCTTTGTCTCCCAAGATATTTTACTTTCCCCCTTACTTCTACCTAGTCATAAATAAAAGAAAGCTAATATTTAATCTCCCATTCCTTATATCTACACGAATGAAGAATATTTCCATTTAATGCTAAACCTACAATTGTCAAAATGTCTGTCCACAAATATTTAATTAATAATTGCATATTACGTTAACATCACGATTTTCTTCTAATACTGTAATATGATCAATATTCCAGGATTTCCATTTAGTTCAACTTGCCGACGATTTCATTCGCTAGTCACACTAACACTCAAGGCAAGTCTAGTACAATTCCATTCAACGCGATACCTAGTGTCCTATTGTAATCCATAGACCTCTCAGACCACTTCATAGACAAAAGAGGAACAGAAAAGAAGAAAATCCTCTGCTTGAAATTAGAAATTTATCCCCTCCCATTCCTTGCGCATACATGAATGATAAATCTCTGCACTTCAACGTGCAATTAAAGACCTTCGCGGCACAGGCAGATTCAAAGTAGCTCCCATTCAATAAGGCTGAATAAGGTTAATTTCCAAGTGCCATGTATTTCCGCAGGTAAAATTTCAATGGACGGTAACGTCGATTTCTTAGCTGGAACAATTTAGGGCGACTTCGAGAATGTTGGCACTATTTACCTGCTGGTCCTTGTGATCCACTCTTCCGCGACCAATGCTTCCACGATTCATACGCAAACAGGAAGGAACGCCAAAATGCTTCACGTTAACCACGGTTTACCGAGGATAAGGGGCATAAGGGTGCTGCCTTAAGAGTATGCTTTAGAAACTTCCGCGCGATTAGACGCGCGGTGACTCCAGTAACTGAGCCGAAAATTCGCTACGAGGACATAGAAGGTTAGGGGATAATATGGAACGATGTCTAACAGGGATCGCTCCTCTGTGGGGAAAGATCGTGGAACGTGGATAATGAATGAACTTAGAACAGGTAAGTTGAAGTAGAATACCAAATGGACGGAAAGCAATTCCTTTTTCACGGTGAAATTTGGAATAAACCTTTATAATTTTGAAATAACTACTGTAGGACGTCGAAAACTGGTTCTGAAACATCAAAGATTGACTCAGCAACAAGGACAGGATAACATAAGTTCAAAACCCAAAAAACTATTTTAACTTAGAAAGAGAACTCCAAGATAGCGGACGTAAAGGACACAAATGCATACTCTAGCTTATAGTCGATTTGTGTGGACTCTCTTTTGGTCGTCAAGGACCACGCTTTTATGCTTTTGCTAATCTACGCCTCACTTCTCCGATGGGAGGACGCAACCTAGTTTTGTTACACAAAAGAGCTATTCTCTTTGCTTCTAGGAAATATTGATCGGTTTATAAATTGTTCACGTTGGTAGTGTCCAATTCAGTATTTCATTCTGAAAATGTATCCTTCACTATGCTGTATCTGACAGATTCGAAGTACGTCATTATTCAACTATAGGATAAGGAATATTTTTCTCTTATGGGAAAAAATTAAGACACGAGGATAATCGAAAAGTTTATAATTTAGAAGTTCAATTGGAGCGCCAGGTGCAATGAAAGAATTTCATTTCATCTGGGAGATATCTTGAATTAGTCTTTTTCATATTCAAATTTCTATACTGCACATGACTGATACAAAATTCGTCATTATTCAACATTAAGGATAAGGAATATTGTCACCATTCGGAGAGAGGGTCGTCCTTTCATGGAAAAAAATGTAGAATCAAGGATAATCGACGAATTTACGACTGAAAAGAGGAAGAGGAGCACTAGGCGGAGTAGAAGGAGATTTGAATTATTCTTCAATGAAAATACTGCGCTGATTGACTGGTACAATATTCGTCATTATCCATCATCAAGGATAAAGATTGTTATTATGAATAGTATCGAGCGATGCCAATAGGAGGCAATTTTCGTGTAAGAAAAGATCGAAGATATTAATTCCTTTGCCTCTCAATATGTTTGAGATATATTTGTATTATTCAAAATGCATATGAATAATTTACTCTAAATATTTATGTTATGTATTGTTTCATTTGTCTCCTAGTTTCTAAACAATTAAGCAATTAATTAATATTCTAAGTTACTTCCGACTTTTATTTTGCAACACCCTTCTAATTCAAGATGAAATTCCTCATCGGATAGATTCTATTGAATATAATTACACAATGTTCGAATATTTCTTGCTTTAAGAGCTTGAATAAATCGTTTGCATTTTGCGTCCAATTTTTCAAAATATCTACTTCTGTTCTATACAATAATGAATTATTCTTCCCTCCACACACCTTTCCAAAAATTAATTTTAGAAAATTCAGAAACTACTAAGTTTTCATGTGAAAAGTAGGTCCAGTTATCTCCAGATTGAAGTTGGAATTTCTATACTTTATAAAAGACGCGGCAAATCCCGTGCCGATGCTTCAATATAGCATATCGTCGATCGATACATCTTTTAAGAATGGATATCAGGAACCAGATAGTTGTGACTTTAGCTTATATTAAGAAATTTTTTTCCGTTCATTCGGAATGATCCTTCGCCTTGACATTGCACGAGGAGTTGGTGAAAAGGAAATGGAATCGCGCGATGTGGAGAAGTTAGGGAATTTCTGGAAGTCAGTCCATATTCACTTTGAGCGCAATGTTTGCCAAGTCATGATTCTTTCATAGGGCTTGGAAGTCCTTGGAGGACAGCTCACGGCGAAGAAGCTGAGACGAAAAGTCAACGTGTGTTTTGCATTAATAATTCGACGCTGAGGATACCCCTGCCTATCGCATATAATTCATCGGATTCCCTACGATTGGCATATAAGGTATATTAATAATACCTATCATACTTTCGATCCATTTTCCCTCATATATGTCGCAAATTTCCTATATTCCATTCACGATATATTCCCTTAAATAATTCATTCATTTACGTCTACCTTAATTATGTATATGTTCTTAATATGTATTTTCTTAAATTATTCAGCATTTAAGACACAGCTACCCCTTCAAGCAAAACTAAACAATTTGTAATAGATACGTATTAACACCTATATTTGTTATATTAAAAATCGAATCTCGTATTTAAATTTTATTCGAATAGCATATATTGAAATTTTTGAAGCGTGTATTAATCAAAGTGTGAAAAATGGAAATAAAGGTGCTTGAAATAAAATGGTATTTAGACTCTGATTTTTAACAGCGCTTTAAACCGGAACACGAGTTACAGGTTATTTGAATCTCATCATATGCTCTCTGTTATGAAGTCAGGTAGAATGTTAGAGATACGAAGGATTTCATACGTAACTAGAGAGAAATATATCCGTGTAACGTGCAAGAAATTAATAAATTGGAATGAAAGCATGTTGAAGAACAGGGCATATTAGAGGTATACTTTCGTAATTTTTTTAATCCAATAGATGAAAAGTGGCGACGCATATTCAACATAGTTTGACGAAAGTTCTACATCATTCGTGTAGAAGTATAATGGCGACAATGGAGGACGTCAACTTTGGTCAATGTGGGTTGAATATATAGAGGGTAATTAACCATCGACCAATATGATAATGAGATAGTCATTTGGGAAATTGAAATTAGATATCTGGTCATTTGTCGATCTTGTAATATGAAATTACAGTGAGTATGTGTGAAACAAGAAAGAACAGAAAAATATGTAATTAGAGTAAATAGGTACTAATGTTTCGTCCAAAATTACGGCTTACATTATTAGTAATACTAATATTCATGATATCTTTGGGTCATAATCTATATTACTCCGTACCTCAGTTTTATATATTTAACGATGAAGCTTGGAAAGAAGGTTGAAAGGGAAATTGCATTATTTTAGAAAGTGATGCATTCGTGTCCTCCAATATAAATATACCATCGAATATGGAGTTATTTGTTCTGAAATTACTCCGATACAAGATGCATAGGGTAAATAAAAGCTTCTAGTCAAATGTATTTAAAATAGTAAGATACGGAACGCAGGTTTACAATTTGTATGTGGAAATTAAAAATGGGTACTACTTTTCCAGTGAAAATATGGATTTTTTCTAATTGTTTATTTAAGTACGCCAATAAGTACCAAAGCCTGAATAAATTACAAGAGTATAAAATTGGATTATGCTAAAACAAGAGATTCGAAACAAAACATAATTTGGACGTAGGTAGAATACTAGAAATACACATGCCCATTATGGAACTGTTCTCACGTTTCACTAACTTCAGAATCCTTTCAACGGAATAAGAATTAACTATGTCTGCAAATATTTCTCTAAGGCATAATTGCAATTGCAGAGGGCATATCAGAGCTTTATTATGAAAATTAGTATTTCATTAAGTCCTCTGTTGCTCCTATTCCTCCCGCTTCTTATTTAGTATCTGGCCTTTAATGATATTGTTTGCTGATTAAAATAAAAATGTTCAAATCCTATTCGGAGAGATATTACTATCACCTGTTGTTATTAACCGTTTTATTAATGGATTCAGTGAGGACCTACCACATTTGGAACACCTCGTTCTTTACTATTAATACCAGAAGGACAAAGATTCCGAAATTTATTTCATTAAACATTATTATTACCTTCAACCAAGGTTAATTTTGCCATTATTACAATAAGACACCAGAACGTGCGGCACATCCTTATTAATATCCTTCAACAACTGCAAGAATTATATTTAATTGACTGCGAAATATGTACTCACGTACTGATCTATCTATTAAGTACTCAACAACGGAAATTGACTGTAATATACCACAATAATCAAGGAATCAACATATTACATACAAGCTTGGTACAACACCACTCTTGTTCTTCTACCAGATATCACGTGTGGTGAAAAATTTCGATTTCAAGCCTAATAAAAACATTTTATGCTGGATATTTTTCACGATAAGAAAAATGTTGCTTCAATATAAATGAAGAGAGGAGTTAAGCATTATAAGCCATTTTTTGCAGGAAAACGGATTTTTAGTTTAATACATCAAGTACTAATTTCTCATACTCACATTTAATTTAGAAATTTAGTATGAGCCGTTGCCTAATCAAATGCGTAGGAAACGATTAATTAAAAGAAATTTCATATAATTCAACGAGTTTATAATACTATTTTCTATGAAATTAACGTCTATGCATCCAATAAGTCGCTTTTACCTTTATTAATTATTATTTTTGTCTCTTACGGTACAAGGCAATGCAGTATTAGAGTATTAGAGTAATAATTATATTACATTAAGGTACTTGAATATTCTCAATCAAGAAATAAAAGATATAAAATTCAGGAAATTAAGAGAAATTGAAATTTCTGGACATTCCACATTATATCTTCATTACTACTCAATCACAAGAAGCCTTCAGTATAGCAAGATACTCCTCACAGGTGGTATTAAAGATACGAAGCCGAAAAATCAAATAATGGACACTTACGTTAAAATCATAACATACCTGGTATTTACAAACGCGCCACAGATACACCAGCTATTATTGAAAGTATCGTATTTCTGAACGCAACAGATCATTAAGAAGGATTCACATTACCGTATAATATTAAAATGAAAAATTATCGAAATACTGAGGTATTTGTACCTCAAAGCCAATCATAACATACATTCATATAATTTCATTTATTTCAATTTTATATTCCAAATTCGTATCAAATAAAATAAAGCCTAGCGTTAGAGCTGCAAATCACGTTAAAGTAACGAATTCTTGACTTCCTGCTTTCATAAATATTTAAAAAATACTCTCCTTGGAACTGAATTGCTATTGATATTTATTATTAAAGTAAGAGTAGGATTATGCATACTTACCTATTTTCATTAAGTTACCTGATATAATATGTATACTACACTCAGACGTACGTTGCAGCTGGGAAGCTATATTATTAAACAACGGACACTCGTACAAATTTCCGCATATCAGATTTACGTCTCGAAATCGCAGCTGGAGCACACTTATCCGAGAATATCTAACAAAAATGAAAGGACGCGAAGCACAGTCACATCGATAGAAAAATCCCAAACATTTCCACCAATTTATTAGTAAAGCAAACAATTTCTAAGAAGGAAGCACTCGTATTCAATGGCGAACTTGTCGAATAGCTATGAAACCGAAGCACAACCGAAATTTCACAGCGCCTATAAGCACAGGTCTCCGAAACCATGACCATTCAAACGTCCGCCACTGGAAAACGAAAAACGGGATAAAAAGCTCATTTTATTCAACATTTTATTCCACGTTCTCCGTTTGTCTGACCACGTGGAATCGACAAGTGCGATCAGGTACAACCTGCATGAAAAACCTCGATGCATATTCGTTTACCAACCTTCGCATAACTACGAACAAGTGAGAGTGGTTCAGTTTCCTCTCTACGTTATGTCGCTGTAAGATCGAAATCCCGATACGCATTATTGCCTCTCATAGGCTGTAACCGAATAATAAATCTACTGCAGAATTAGACCCAGTAGGATACAGCGAAGAAATATTTCGGAAGCCAGGTAATAAGGCATAGGTGAATCTTGTTAATTACAGTAATTGAAATAGCAATTAACACTTTGCACTCTGAAAAAATTTTCATTTCTTCGATATATGGCGAATCCAGTTAGATGTCATCGCTGGAAGATATATAGAAACAAAAACATATCTCCGAAAAAAAGAACTAAATGTATTTGCGTGTTTCCTCGAAGTACTGTCTTATCCAGTGTTTTCATTGATGCTGCTTACTGAAGCTAAAGACGAATAATAAATTGTAGGTCAATGAAATTGTTCTAGAGGTACAGTTCTTGTGCAAAGGGTTGATAAATTTTTCGTGAGAGTAAGTTGTGAAGAATAATTTTAAGTAATACTGTAGCACTAAGAATGCTTAGAGTATTATGTAAATATTACGTAAAGAAGGGAGTATAATAGGAAAATTGAGGAAGGCGAGTAAATTTCCAATTTTAGTAAAATAGGTGAAATTTCTTGTGAGTGTTTAATTAATAGGTTGTATGTAAACAAATGTAAAATATATAGATAAGTTGTACCCCCATTCCCACTCAATTTTGATTCGAGATATTTTCGAACATTAAATGTTAATAATAATATAAGTTTTCTGTGACATACGTTAATACTAAGGTGCGAATTTACTCTAATTATATCTGCAAATTTAAAGTTATACTTGTACACACTTCATGATTTACCTTATTAGATACTTCTATATACAAGTTTTTAATTGGGGCAATCACTTCACTCTCCTTCGCATACCTTTTCATACAATGGCACCTGCTAACCATAATTTCAAGCGAATTTTTACAATAACTTGCGGTTCGTGGAATCTACGTCTTCTTATTCCCACATATTCCAAGTCACCTTCATTAGTACCATTGCTATATCCAATTTTATTAATAGTTAGCACAATGAAAATTTTTCTTTGGTTCAACATTATGTGCGTATGTCATAACGAAACGCTAATAGAGAAGGAAAATTTTGTCTGAGGAAGGAAAGGAAATGAAAAATAGACGCTCTCTTGCCTTATATCTTCGATAGTAAGAAAACTAAGTAACGAACGGCAGATTATTAGCCTCTATATAGCGGGGCCGGAAGAGTGCAGTGATTCAGAGTCCAACTTGACACGTATTGTATACATCAGAGTCGAAAAAAGGTTCGAAGTACGTGGACCGATGTACCGGTTCGAATCCAGGCTTAAGGCGAGGATTCCAGCAGCGTGTTACTGACAAGCACGCGAACGCGGACCAGGAACTTCGTTCGAAGTCGTTCTGCTCCAACTAAGATAAGATAAGTCTTATCAGACTCGTACGTTTGACCACCAGCGGTACACATCTATTTCGCGTTTCCTGATCTCGTTGCTGCTAGAACGTACCGCGGTACTGTCCCAATTAGACGTGTGCAAGAAGAATCAATCCTCTTTCTCGTTACTTATCCCGACGTGATTGGCTACATAGATGGTAGACGGTTAAATTACTAGGATAAGTTACGAAATAAGCACTAGATATACAATGAGGTATCATATGAGGACGTATATGACAATGTATAGTGGAGGAGCATCTCTGTGAGGAAGAGATCAGAAATTTTTGGACAAAATTTTTGGGAACGAGAGGATAGACGAGTTTTTTTACAGGAGAACACCGTGGTACATGTATCGGGTGGTGTGTTTGTTGTCTAGAATGAGAGGCTTAGTTGAACTGGAAATATTCGTGGAGTAAGAGTGAAGTGAAACAGAAAAATGATAGTTTGAACGTTGGCTATGTTTAACGCTGGGTTTACGGACGCTACCTCTATGCCTATTTCTGAGGACACCTGCCAAATTTTCGGGTAAAGGCAACTATGTGCCTTTCCTTAAACATTAATATATTTTAATCATTAGTTTATGTAATATGAACCGTCTTAGTATAAGCTAAGTATATCTGCCACCACGGTAAAATTGAAGCGACCATTCCGTCAAATTGACGGGTTCAGAAAATCTGGTGCTAAGTGTATGCAAAGCATATTTATATACATACTTATCGTGTAAATAGGATAGTTAATATTAAGCGAATGACTTAAGGAATGGATTATTAACAGAATGGATAATCAATACGAGACCTTAATGAGTGCGTATAGATATATTTTAAAGATAAAAATGATAAACGTTTTATCGTAACAGAAATTTCTTGCCCTTGGATTCTTCATTACTTCCAAGTCAGAATAACAATGGCAATTTTATAAGAGATGGTATGGGTAACCAAATACCAATATCATAAACTAACTAAAAGGAAATAGCAAGTGCTACATACTTAATAAACGGACAATTAGTTTTGACGTCAAGCAATGCATGAGTTATAAACTTTACTGTTAAAAACAAATTGCCAGGAGCATGAATTTGCAATAATAGTGGAAATCACGAAAATATGTTTCAAGATTATATTATTAATTTCTCTTATCACTGATTGCATGAATTTTATGTGGGAATAGACAGCTTTAGGTGACACTGTCCAATAAATTTTGGCTTCTCCTTATATATGTAATGACCGTTTGGAAATTCTTTTTAACAAAGAAGAATGTGTTATCCAAATTGCTCTAAGGCCCACTGATTCTTAAAAAATGTATTATTATCCAAAAATAAACAGTAAGAACTTTAGGATGTTTACTGTTGTCTTACAATATGGACAGGAGCGTCATAAGGTAATCAATGTCTGTAATTATAATTATTGCTGGCTCTGAAAAACTATAACTAGTTAACAGGTTATAAAAGTAAGTCTCCGACCGCACTTCCTACGAATATCCTTAAATTTTTATATTATGTTCATTCTACGATAAGCATTTGCTCCACATTAGAGTATTCTGCAGATTATTCCGGAGAAGAGACCCCAGAAGCAATATTTGGATGATGTTCAATATTGATAGGACGGTAAAATATATACCTGTAAACCGAAAGACAAGCATTTAAAAAGTGATAATGGTAATTTGACGCAACGACGCGTACAACAGTATCCTTCAATGTATAAATGCTGTAAATGGTATTACTAATTCTGCATAAATTATTGAATTTATTGTTAATGTCCAATTGATATTGTTAACAACAAACTACCCGAGTAATACATTTAAAACAGGAACAGAAAATGTTAAGAAAATATCGACTATTATAGAGCAGAAGTAATTATTAGGGAAACCGACAAAGTTCGAAAATCCTCGGCCGATTTCTGCATCCGACTGGGGGTCATATAAAATGGGCACGGCATGAGTACAAATAAAGCTTTCACTATCTCCGCGGAGCCACCACTCGCTGGCTCCTCTTCCTCCGTTCCATTTTTCCTTTTCTGCAACGTACCCTTTTCCTCCACAGTGTTGTCGTAGCCAGACGTGCCAGAGGCCTCATGATCGACGTACTTCCTGTAGGGACAACCTCTAAAAACGTCCACCATATGCAACATTGACGTGAGTGGTTACACGGAGCCCGGAGAGGAATTGCTCGTTCTCCGAGACTCGAAGGATTTTCTTCCGGTAAGTGTATTGTTTCCTTTGGCTAGCGTTTTAACGAGACATTCGCTGACATGAGTGGAGATTTTTAATAAAGGATTCCTCGTCATTTTGCTGAATTTCGCGAAGAATGTATTAGTAATTTTTGGTAGAAGATTATTTAAAGGTTTGTCGTATACTTTGTGTAATATATAGGAAATTTTGGTTGACGTCGGTTCAAAATTTTTGTTTCAATTCTTTACAGAAATGTAGATGTTCGCTGCTGTAATAATTATTGTAAGGTATCCATTGAGCTTTTTAGGCATTAGAGCTACCATTTCTATTAGAAGTGCTACGTATAGTGCAATTAATATCACGATACTTCGAATTCGCTTCTTTGAGTATATTTGTGCGTATATGATCAAATGTTCTAAAATAATGCTGGCAAGATCTGGATATCGAGCACGTTATTCATTTGGGAGATTGCTCGCACGAAAGTTTTGCACTCAATCTGCATTTTCAACAGAGTCGTACTGCTCTCTGCCATGTTTTGGCAATCTGGCTGCAAAGGGAGGAACGGAGAGAAAAGGAGGACTAAACAAATTGAAAGATATTGCAAAGAAAAGAAAAATATCACACACGAGCGTACATACACAGGGAAATCGGTGGAATGAGCGCAATCCCTGGTCCAGCTTGAACTTCATTAGCATACGTTCTTCGTCCTCAACACCGATCCAGCGTGCACCACCGTTAATTCGTCCACCCCGCCTCTAATACTATGGCCAACATTCAATTGCACGAATTTCTGCGCCGCTATCGTTTCTTCGTTCCAGAATTACTTTCCATTCAATTTCCTGGCGTAATTCGTGAGTCAGAGGTCTGTACTTCGAGCTTCTGTCGATTTCAAAGATTTCGTGCGCGAATTAGCAAACACCTGCCTGCGGACGGTTATTTATCGCCGATTTTTGGTTGTTTCTCAATTTCGTTGTAGTAAAGGATTTTCGATTCTATACCTTGTGTTTCGCTCCTTAAATTTTGCTTAATAAATCAATAGTATAGAATACGATGTGAAATCAATCGATTCCGGAGCGAGGTTAAGGAGACAGGTATGTTGAATTAACGACTGAAATAAGGAGATATGCAATACTCACAAATCATTGAAAACTGTTTGAAGAGGAAGAGAGGTGCATCTATTGCATACTAGAGCACTCAATGAAACTATCTGCAAGTAGAGTTTTACCTATGTATATAGTTTACGCTGAATCCAAATTATTGCGTCCGAATTAATTTGGATATAACTGGAACATTTTGTTGTAATGGAAGGAACATGAAAGCACGTTATTCTACGAAACTTGAGATATCTCCACTTCCTTACGTTCATCTTTGGCATCGAAGTACCATAGTCCTCAATATTTCACACAAATCTACATACCTCAATACACAACGCTAATCCATGGTAACCGCTCCCGTTGAAAAGCATCTCAATTATTGTCCATGCCAACTTATACATTGAATAATACAAAGTAACATCATTCCAAAGTGTTAACTAAATCTTTTTATTCCACTAAAATATTTTTACTTCAAATGAAAAATCCACCCATTTCCGACCACAGTGTACATATAAATTGTAGTAAAATTAAATAGTACTCATACAGGGAAATATACAGCAACATTTGCCTTAACTCAATCCTATATCTACATGTAAATGTACATCTCAAGCGCAACAAGTGACGAAATTATTGGTTTGAAACCAATAAAGGACGAAAGTAATGATAACTCAAGCTCAGTACTACTTGCACTCTGCATCTACTCATAAACTTCCATCTCAGACGCGTCTGCGTCACGATGGCGATAGAGAATGCAGCTCAAAGCTTGTCCATTAAGCACTGAATAATTTCCTGTGTTGAGCGGCTGTTAATATTGTAAGCACAAAGGAGATATGATCGATTCGCGAGGAGCAACGCATAACGGAACGACGAGCTGTTTCAGAAAAAGGGGAGATGAAAATGGAGGCTAGAAGACGAGGCTGAAGGGAAGTTGCACTTATGAAGGAGAAAGACGAGTACGTCCTCTGTATCTCTTCCCTTCTACTCTTTCGCACGATATCCTTCGCCGGATTATCAGACTTGAGGACAGCGGATTCTTTCAGAATCGATTGCAATATTGAAAAGTGCACTTGCTTAACAGTAGTTGAATGGGAATGGTTGAGCTTGAAAGGAGGGATGAAGTTAGCGACGAGTCCGGGCATTTGTAGTGTTTTGGCTATTGAGGATGCGAAATGTAAGTATTATGTATTAATATTGAGAGTGTATTGTTAGTTAACCGGGTCACGTAATTCAACAAATTAATCTCATCCTGTTTGCAAGCCGCAGGAGTATAAAGGATCTATGACATATTTTGAACAGCACCACGCATATGATACCGGAGAAATACGAGTACATCTTTGATAATTGGCGAAACACATGCTGTTGAATTTTGGAATGAATTTAGTCACGAAGATGATTGAAATATGCTAATCGGTTATTACTGTACATACTATCAATTATATTAACCACTGCTATCATTGGCGATATTCTCGAGTAATGTCGATTGGTATAGCTAGTAACATCTTCATCAAGTTATTGTTCCCCTTTCTTAACTGTATGTATACTTCTTTATATATTTGCTCTATCCACCCTATCCACCATTAAAGAAATAATTTCAAAGCAATTTTCCCTGTTCTCCGCATTAAATGAATTTTCATCTAGAGCTTGTGGAAACTTTGTATTAAGTATCTTCCATTCCTGACACAACTTTAATATAAAATTCTACCCTTCCTTTCTCCATTTCTTATTTCCTAATCCGCGTAGTATCAAAGGCTCGAAGCTAGCCCAAGGATGAAGTTAGCAGTGCCAACGTTTCAATCGCACAATAACAAGCGTACTCAAATTCTATAGAAGAAAAGGTAAGTGCGTGTTTCAGTGTTCGGTGTTTCTTCGGAAGGAGACATTGATCTTTCGCACACTGTTTCTGTTTTCGCAATCCGCAAGCTAGACCTGGATCGGATAAAGCATCTGGAAGGAAATAGAGAACATCGAATATTTATGCATGATGCTTTATGTTCTACCTCCAGAGAAGGTCGCAGTAGAACGTAGCACAGCAAACCAGAGTACTAAATGGCAGCGAATATCTCCGCATAGAACAGCGCAGCTCAGGACGGCATCACACCGAGTGACACCGTCACCACAACAGAGCACTTCCGTGCCCGGCACCGCATTGCATAAACCGCAAACAGAGGAGGGCGTTGCAGAGTGCAGCTGATCGCAGCAGAGCGCAGCTGGCCGCAGGAGAGCAGAGTTGCGCCCAGTAATGCGCCGAAAACCGACGGACAGCTGCGAATAGCGTAGATACCTAACTTAACCTTACCTAATCTACCCCATTCTATCCTACCGCACCTTACCTTGTGTAACTGCGTGAGGGAACAGCAGAGCGCATGAAAGCGCAGCAGAGCACGGTATACAGCCGGCTAAGGTCGACTACAACAGACTAGCACTGCTTCGAACAGCACCTATAGAAATATCGGCACTACAGCTGCTGAGGGCAGTAAAACACAGTAAGGTCAACTATACCAACAAAAAGCATCGAATATCACAGATTTCAATCCTTACATTACCGAACCGCTGCCAACACATCCTAATATAGCCAAATCTTGCAACACTTTCCCCACATATCCTAAACAAAGTGGAGAAAAGCGGACAGCAGCAAGGCTCAGTATAGCCCAGGAAAACACCGATAAACGCAGATTAGCCGAGTTTTCGACAGGACGGTCCCGAATGAAAGCTCCAACGAGACAGACCAAGGTAAAGCGCTGCAGAGCACAACAGGACACAACAGAGAAAGACGGTGCACGGTAAAGCGAAGGACACAATGGAATATCAGTTAATAACACTGATTCCTGACCTAACTTGACCTAACAAAGCCTAAGCATATCAAAGCAAAGCGAAACGCAATGGAGCACGTCAACGCGCCGATCACCGCCGAATTGCATAGGTTAGCGCAGATTCCTAACCTAAGCCAGCATAACTTAGCCAAACGTATCAAGCACTGCCGCATATAATATAATTGGAGCATTGCAGAGCAGAGCTCTGCAGGGCTCAGTAAAGCACCAAGACCATAGAATTTTATCGAAAAGTGCGGATTCAGGACGCAACCCAACATAACTAATCCAAGCCCGGCATTCCATATCCTAACGTACACTACTACACCTAATCTAACTACAGCTGTTGGCAGCAGAACGCAGGATAGCACAGCAGATAGATGGAGAGCACAGCTATGCGCCAAATACTAAAGAAAACCAGAGAAGCGCACATTCCCAGCCCAAGCTAACCTAGTCTTTCCTATACGTAGTAGAGCAAGGCACAGTGCAGGAGAGGACGGCAGCGCGTAGCACATCACAGTAAAGCGCCGAAAACAGCAGGTGGCAGCGATTTGTGCAGATTATCTTCCTAACAGTATCCATCGTTACATATCCTAACCTTACGAGGGTGGAGCATATCCGAGCGAAGCGTAACGCAACAGAAAACAGCATTGCCTAATAAAACGATGAACACCAGAGTACAGCAGAGAATAGCGCAGACAGATCCCTTACCCTAATCTGACATAACCCTATAAGCGCCAGATCCTCTAAACTAACGTGAGCAAAGCATTGCTGTGTGCAGTAAGTTGCAGCAGAGCACAGCAGACTGCACTGGGGCGAAAATTACGAACAAGTAGCATAATTGCCATTGGATTAATCTATTCACTGTTCATGAAATACTATGGTAATTGCAGAATGATCAATGGATAGATGAATAATTGCTACAGAAATAGACAATTCAGTTCTAAGTATATACACCCTAGCAATACTATAACTATTGGACTAATCTACACACAGGTCAGTCATGTTCAGTAGTAATTCAAGAATGATCAGAGAAATCAACAGTTTTCGCTTGAGATACTTACAATTGGGTGTACGCTGCTGGAAGTACCCACCTACATACTGCTACAGCCTATGTATTAATCTGTGAAACGATCATGTGTATTCCGTGGCAGTTCTAGAATTACCAAAGAATTCAGCAACTATCGCCAGAGTTTGGAAGATAGAGTGCTCAGAATAGCTATCTACGTATTTTGATAACCATTCGATTAATCTTCCCATTGATAATTTTTATTCCATAGCAATTCCAGAATGCACAATATATACATCACTCATTGCTTGTGATATTGAAATATGACAATACAGTACAGGGTATGCCCACTAACACAGTATTGTAGGTAATGAATTATTAGTCTCACTAAATGTGTAAATTCCATGGGAATATAGGAATTACCAATGGATAGATCAATTGTTACAAGAGATACTACCAATCGAGAGTGGAGTACCAAGTACGACAACCTACAGGCTACCGAAGCAATTGGATTAATGTTCTCATTGATAACTTTCATTGAAATGCTAACCCAGAACGATCAATGGATAGATTACTTACCGCTTGTGATATTAAAAAGATGGCAATACAGTGCAGAATATACCCACCTAAATTGAACTACTGGCATTTGATAATCTATTCACTGAATACTAATTTCTCTAACATTTGCACAATGTTCACTGGATAGACGAACCGTGCCTACAGATATTAACGACTTACAGTTCAATACTGACTTTATATATCAATACATTAAATTAGGGATTGGTGGAAACAATTGCTCGGTTTTAAGAATTCTATTGCAGTACTAGCAGCAACCAGGGATATACTAGTTTCGGCAACAGTCATAAACAATTTATAAAGCCGCACTTAATATAGCCATATAAAGGTGCAGTAGCCATTGGATTAATCTATTCACATATTATATAAATTTCACAACAGCTTTGGTATTATCAACGGGTTGAACAATTATCGTTAGAAATATTAACACTTGAGAACGCAATGCAGAGTATATCCGACTACATATTCCTATTTCCATTGCGTTGATCTATCCACTCACCAATTAAATAATACTCCAGTACTAGAATGATCAATAGATAGGCCAATGTCCGCAGGAAATATTAATTATTGGCAATACAGTAGTGAGTAAAGCCACCTGATGTGTACTATTGCCATTGAATTGATCTATGTATTGCTCATCTGGGTTATCTGTCACTTAGAGAATGATCAATGGATAGATGAATTATAGATAGCGATGTTAACAAATAAAAACAGAGAACTTAGTAATTCCACCTACACGGAACGATAGAAACTTTAATTATCAACACAGTATCGATTAAAGTATATGGCATTTCCAGAAAGGCCAATGGATAGATTAATTACGGCTAGAGCTATTAGCAACTGACAATACAGTACTGCGTATAATCATGTGCAAAGCAATATAACCATTGAATCAATTTATCCAATGACCATTCAGGTTCCGTTGCAACTCTAAAGTAGTCTATATATAGACTAGTTACCGTAATAACTAATAACGATTGAAAGTACGATGCTAGGCATTGCCAACTATACTGGAATATTGCCATTTGTGTAGTTTATACAATGAGCATCTGAATTCCATAACAAACCCTAGAACGGTCTATGGCTATATCATTCATCGCTAGAGAACTTGATAGTTAACAAAGCAGTGCAGAGTACAGCCATCTACACAATGCCATAGCCATTGTGTCATATCATCTATATTGTGCAGCAAATTCAGAATGTCAATGTGTAGATGAATAAAGGCTATAGATTTTAGCAATTGACAAAACAGTACTAAGTAATTACGTCTACACTCTACTAGAACCATTGTATTAATCTATTCTCTTATCACATATATTTTGTAGCAATTCCAGAATGATCACTGGATTGATCCATTATGGGTCGAGATATTAACCTTTGGCAATGCAGTACTGAATACGGTAATGTACACGGCGGCGGAGCAATTGGATTATTCCATAAACTGATTAAATTTATTCTATTGCAAATCTAGAGTGAGCAATACATAAATGATGTATCGCTAGGGATATCAACGATTGACAATATGGTACTGATTATAGCTACCTTCACTCTACCATTGTCATTGAACTAATCTATGCACTGATCCTCTCAACTCTATAGCAATTCCAGTATGATCGATTTATATATCAAATATCGCCAGGGATATTGACATTTGACAATACAGTACGGAGAATATCCACCCTCACAGAGCTATTGCCATTGGATTAGTCTGCTAACTGATCACTAATTTCTAGAACAAGCCTAGAATGATCAGTGGATGGATGAGCTATCGGCCGAGACATCAACACTTGGCAAGGCAGTACTGAGTATAGCCATCGACACCGTAATATAACCGGCGTATGAATCTATGCACCGGTCATGTAGATTCTGTGGCAAATCCAGAATATACAATGCGTACACCAATTATAGCTGGAGATATCTGGAACTCGCCATACAGTCGTGAGTATAGACGTCTAAAATGTACTATAGCCATCTACACAGTAATACAGCAGTACGTTAATCCTATTCACTGACCACTACATTCTAAGGCAACTCCATTATGGTCAATAGATACATCATTTGTTGTCATGGATATTAGCACTTGACCATACATTACTGAGAATATCCATCTAAACCGTGCAGCCTCAAGCGCAGCCCTAGAGCCACTGAATCAATATATACAATGATCATAGAAATTCCGTTGGAATTATGGAATGATCAATGGATGGATCAATTATAGCTAGGGACATTGAGATTTGACAATGCAGTACTGGGATCAGCCACATTTACAATTAGTACCTTCTTAAGCATTTCGGCGCCTTTGCGCTTCTTTGTCGCACCTGATCCTTTGCCGATACAGCGGCAGGTATTGGTTGCGAATTTATAAACCAGCGTTATGCAAATGGAATGAACATTGTCCAATCAGCGGAAGAAGTCAACACGCACTTGAACCTAAGTTGGCTTATGGAGAACGTTCGGGGTGGAACCCGATTCTAGAGTATTTCTCTTGGGCCATTTCAGGTCTGGCGTGGATATGAGATACAACCGAAGGTCTCCATGGCCCGTTGTCACTCCCACTTCCGCATCCAGTGGCAAGCGCGGACGCGTGGATAACATCCGCTGTATCCCGAGGGCACCAACGAGGAGGCGATGTGAGTGGAGCTGTCGATGTGGGCGCTCAAACTTCAGCGAAGAATCCGCACTGCGCAGCACTGCTGCGCAGCTGTTGGGAACACTAGTTTCTTCGCGGTATCTGGCGGAACCCATACGCCAGAACTCACAACGGCTTCTGCCCTCAGTCACATTCACCGTCGCGTAACCGTTGGATTATGCCATACGCTGATCATATAATCACTGTAGCAGTTCTAGGATGATCAATGGATAGACAAACTATCGCTGGAGATGGATCAATCAGGAACTGCTACAGAGGCTATATCACTACGGAACAGATAACTCCAACGGCTAGAGTTCTCTGTTGGTTGTTCTGCTAAGTAGCGTACTCTCAACTTTAAATATCTGCAGCCACAATTGGCCTGCACATCGATTATTATAGAGTTGCTGTGGAATATAAGTCTTCCGTAAACAAATAAATCTAATGGATGTAGTACTCTTTAGATTGCTACACTCAGTCCTGTATTCTCAGTTGTCATTATCCTTAGCGACATCTGATATATTTAGGGATCATTCTAGTATATCGTATAAAACCAGATCGTCATACAAATGGTTTATACCATGGCTGTAGTACTGCGTTGATAGCTATACTCAATACTTGATCGTGAATTGGTAGCATCTGGAAACATAAACGATTTACACCTTGATCATTCCAGAATTGTTATGAAATTAATATCATCACTGAACAGAATATTCCTATGGCTACAGAGCTCCGCTGGTGGCTACACTCAGTATAGTATTGCCATATGCCAATGACTCAAGCGACACTTATTCTACACATTGATTATTCTACAACTGCTGGGGAAGTTAGATGGTCAGCGAACAACTAGGTCTAATGGATACTGCGATTTGATGGGGGATGTAATGAGAGCCGTCCTGGCAATGGAAAGTCTCTCAAGCCATAACTCTTCTATACATTGATTATTCTTGAATTGCTGTGGAACTGAAATCACCTGTGAACAGGTTATTCCAACGGCTACCGTACCGTGATGATGGCTATACTCAGTACTGCTTTGTCAATCGTTAATGTATGTAGCGATAATGGATACGCCTTTTGTCATTCTAGAATTGCTACAGAATTTAAATCAACATGGAACATGTTAATCCAACGTCTAGAATGATCTGTTGGTGGATGTACTGGCTATCGTGCTGGCAAATGTAAATGTATCTGCCATAACTGATTTATGCATTGATAATTACATAATTGCTGTGGAATTTAAATCGTCTGTGCGCAGACTAATACAATGGCTACTGCGCATTGTTGGTGTATCTGCAGGGTACCGTGCTGGCAGTTGTAAATGTCGCTTGCCCTAACTGATGTATACTCTGACTTCTCTATATTTGCTGCGGAACGCATATCATCAGTGAACAGGTTAATCAAACGTCAACTGTGCTCTGTTGGTCGACGTACGTTGTACAGTATTGTCAATTGCTAATATCACCGGCCGTAACTGACCTATACATTGACACTCTAGATTTGCTGTGGAATTGAAATCATCAGTGATCAAGTTAATCCAACAAGTACAGGACTATGACGATGGGTGTACTCAACACTGTTTTAAAATATGCCAATGACTCGAGCAACAATTGCTCTATCAATTGAAAGCTCTAAAATCGCTGAAGAACATAGATGATCCGCGAACAGATTGATCTAGTGGCTATGTTATTGTGTAAATTGCTACACTCAGTGCTGTGTTGCCACTTGTAAATATCACTACCGATACATTTTGTATCTATTGATCATTCTAAAATTGGTACGGAGAATAAATCATCAGGGAAAAGAATATTCCAAGAGCTACAGTGCTCTTTTGGTGGATGTAGTCTGTGCCGGTCAGCCAATTGGAAATATTTCTAGCCATAACTGTCCTATACATTGAGTATTATGCAATAGCTGTGGATTTACATCATCAGTGACCAAATGAATCCATCGGCAACAGTGCTGTAATGTTGGCCGTATTTACTTCTGCTTCCAGCTTCAATTGCTTTATCCATTCATCATTCTACAGTTGCTGAAGGACTTAGGTGATACATGAACAGATAAGTCCAAGTGCTATAGTTATGTGCAGATGGCCGCACTCAGTACAGTTTTGGCATTATTCAATAGCTCTACCGATATATGATCTGTACATTATTAATTCTAGAATGGATATGGAATCTAAGTGAACAGCGAACAGATTAATCCAACGGTAAAAATGATTTGTTTGTGGATGTATTTAGTACCGTACAGCCAATTCTAAGTATTTCTGGCCATGAATGTTCTATACATTGGTTATTCTAGAATTGCAGTTGATATAAATCATCACTGAACAAATCAATCCAACGGCTGCTGTACTGAGATGTTGGCTGTACTCAGTACTGCTTTGACGTAAGTCAATGTCGGAGGCAACAATTCCTCTATCCATTGATCACTCTGCTGTTACTGAAGAACTTACGTAATCCGCGAACAGATTAATCAAGTGGGTATTTTACTGAATAGATGGATACACTCGGTACCGTATTGCCTTATGTCAATACCACTACCGATAAATGACGTATACACTGAATATTCTGGAATTGGTATGGAGAGTAAATCGTCAGTGTACAGCAAAGTCCAGCGGTTGCAGTGCTTTCTTGGTGGATGTACTGTGTACCGAACCACCAAATGTATATATTTCTAGGCACGACTTTTCTATACATTGATTACTTTAATGTTGCTATGGATTTAAATCATCAGTGGACAAATTATTCCATAGGCTAGAGTACTGTGATGATGGCTGTACTCTGATCTGTTTTGGCATATGTCAATGACTCCGGCGAGAATTGCTCTGTCAGTTGGTCACTCTAAAACCTCTGAAGAACTTAGATTATCTGCGAACAGATTAATAAAGTGGCTACGTTATTGTGTAGATGACTACACTCAGTACTGTTCTGCAAATTGGCAGTAGCACTACCGACACATGATGTATCCGTAGGTCACACAAAGACTGGTATGGAGTCTAAATCATCAGTGAACAGATTAATCCAACGGCTACAGTGCTCTTCTGATCGATGTACTTAGTGTTGTACTGCCAACTCCAAATATTTCCAGCATAATTTTATAGACATTGATTTTTCTATACCTGCTGTGGAAGTTGAATCGCCAGTGTACCTATTAATTCAACGGCTGCAGTACAGTGATGTTGACTGTACTCATTAATGCTCTACCGAGGATTGCCTTATCCAGTGATCATCCTACAATAGCTGAAGAAATTAGATGATCCGCGAAATGATTAGTCCACTCGCTTCGTCACTGTGAGGTTGGCTACACTGTGAACTGTAATGCCATCTGTCTGTGTCGCTATCGATGCATGATATTTCCATCTGTCATTCTGGAATTGATATGGATAATGAACCATCTGTGAACGGTAAAATACAAGGGCTACAGTGATCTCTTGGTGGATGTATTATGTATCGAGCAGCAAATTTTAAATATTCCTAGCCATAACTGATTCATACATTGATTCTTCTGGATTTGCTGTAGAATTTTATTCATCAGTAACCAAGTTATTACAACAGCTACAGTACTGTGATGACGGCTACACTCGTTGCTACTTGACATATGTGAATGTCTCCGGACACAATTGTTGCATACGTTGATCATCCTACGATTGCTGAAGAACTTAGATTTTCCGTGAACAAATTATTACAAGTGCTATAGTTTCGTGTAGATGGATACGCTCTGTAGAGTATTGAACTTGGTCAATATCACTACCTACATGTGATATGTACATAAATAATTCTAGAATAGATTAAATGTCTAAATCATCACTGAACAGATTAGTACAAAGGCAACTGTTCTCTGTTGTTGGACGTACAAATTACCGTACTGCCAGTTGTAAATATTTCCAGCCATGATTGTCCTATGCATTGATTCTCCTGGATTTGCGGTGGAACTTGTGACTGGTGTGAAAAACTAAATCCAACGACTACAGTACTGTGATGATGACAGTACTCAGTACTTCTTTGACCTATGGCAATATCTACAGGGACAATTGCTCTATCCTTGCTTCAATCTACAATTACTGAAGGACTTAGGTGATCCGCGAACAGGTTAATCAAATGGCTATTGTTTTGTGTACATGGCGACACTCTTTACAGTATTGCCGTCTGTCAATGTCACTACAGCTACATGATCTGTGCATTACTTACTCTAGAATTGCTGTAGTGTTTAAGTCATCACTGAAGATTAATCCAACGGCATTAGTGTTCTGATACACTCTTTACAGTATTGCCGTCTGTCAATGTCACTACAGCTACATGATCTGTGCATTACTAACTCTAGAATTGCTGTAGTGTTTAAGTCATCACTGAAGATTAATCCAACGGCATTAGTGTTCTGCTGATAAATTTACTATGTGCAGTACTACCACTTATAAATATTTCTAGCCATAACTGTTTCATACATTGATTGTTCCAGAAATGCTGTTGACTTATGTCACCAGTGAAGAAATTAATCCAACGGCAGCCGTGCCGTACTCTGAGCTGCACTCAGTAATTTAATGCCAATTGCTAATGTCTCGAGCGATAATGGGTTTGTCGTATATCATTCTAGGGCTGCCATATAATATAAGTCATCTTTGAGCAGATTAATACAATGGCTACAGTCCTTTGTTGATGTCTGCGCCCACTACTGTTTTCACATATGCCAATGTCTCCAGCAGCAAGTTCTCTATCCATTTATAAATCTTCAATTGCCGAAGAACTTATATGATCCTCGAACTGATTAGTCCAAGTGCTACAGTTTTGTGTAGATGGCTACAATAAGCAAGGTATTGGCATGTATCAATATCACTGCCGATAAATGATCCGCCTATTAGTATTTCTAGAATTGCATTAGAGCTTAAATCATCAATAAACAGTTTAATCCTACGGCAAAAGTGCTCTTGCGGTTGATGTACTGAAAACCGTACCGACAATTCTATATATTTCTAGTCACAACTGTTCTATACATTGATTATTCTAGGATTGGTGTACAATTTAATTCGCCACTACAAGATAAAGTGCATCGACAAGTGTACTTCCGTGTTTGCTGTACCCAGTACAACTTTCTCAATTGTCACTATCCCGTGCGATTATTTACATGCCTTTCGTCATTCAAGAAATGCTAGATAAGTTAAATCATCCGCGAGAATGTTATTCCAACGACAGCAATGCTCTATTGGTTGCTGTACTGCCATCATCACGGTGTTGCAGCCAATTGATCAATTTGTTCGCTGAAGACTTATATTCCACATCATTTCTAGAATAATCATTGTAAAGTGCAACTATGGCTAGAGATATTTCCAACTCGCAGTACAGTACGTAGTACATCCACCAACAGAGCACAGTATCCGTTGGATTAATTTGTTCACTGATGATTTAATTTCAAGGGCAATTCTGCAGCAACCACTGTATAGGTCAATTATTTCTAGACGTGCTTTCATCCGGCAGCACGGTGCACTGCCTATCCACCATCAGAGCACAGCGGCCGTTCGATTGTTCTGGTATCTTGTGACTTAAATTATAAAGCAATTATAGAATAACCAATGGCTCAGCCATTTGTCGCAGGAGACATAGACAGTTGTCAACAAAGTACTGTAGCCGTTGTCTTAATTTGATCACAAATGGTAAAATTCCGCAGCAATTCTAGATTTATCAATGTATAATACATTTATTGCTAGAGATATTTACAAATGACAGTACGACACTACTCATTTCCATCAACAGACCACTGCAGCAGTTGGACTACCGTGTTCACTCATGGTATAGACTCTATGGCAAATTTAGAATGATAAAGGACAGCTACATTTACGCACGAGTTATTAGCAATTGACAAAACAGTACTTAGTGCAGCCACCATCATAGTACCGCAGCCGTTGAATTAAGTTTGTGTACCCATGTCTTTAATTTCTCAGCAATTCTATTATGACCAATGTGCACATTTGTTATTACTAGCGATATTTATATTTGACAGTATGGTACCTGGCACATCAACCTACACAGCACTGTAGCCGTTTGAATAAACTGCTGCCTGACAATTTAAATTTGATAGCAGGCCCAGAATGATGATTATATAGAACAATTATCGCATCGGATACAGACAATTGATAATGCAGTAGGGAATGTAGCCGTCTACAGGCTGCTGTTTCGATTGGACTATTCCATTCGCTGATCATCTGTGTTATTTTGTAATTCTTGAATTATCTAGGCCGAAATCATTTATAGCTAGGGATATTAACATGTGACAATGCCGTACTGTTGATATCCACCTACACGGTGATATAGCCACTTGTTAGCCTATTCGCTGATCATCAAATCTGTACAGCAATTATAGAAAGATAAATGGATGAATCAATTACCGCTAGAGATACTGGCGAATGACAGTACAATACAGATAATAGCAATCTGCACAATATTGCAGCAAGCGTATTAATTAATTCACTGGTGAACTAAGCTGTTCGGAAGCTCTAAAATATTCAATGGGTAGAGCCATTGTCGCTAGAGACAATGACAAATGTCAATACAATACAGAGTATAGCATAGAACTATATTCGACGGATTGATCTACACAATGATGATTTAAATTCCAAAGCTACTCTATAATAATTAATGTATATATCTTTTGTGACAGGGGTACATTACAATTGACAATAAGGTACTAAGTGCAGCCCCCACTACAGAACTATAGCAGTTGGATTAAACTATTCACTGGCAAGTTCAATTCTATAGAGATTCTAGAAAGACCAAAGGATACTTTAATTGCAGCTGGAGATATAAACAATTGACAATACGCTACTGAATATAGCCATAAGCACAGTTCTACAGCCATTGTATTCACCTCTCCACTGCTCGTCTGCGTTCTTCAGCAATTACCAAATGAATAACAAACTTCACTGAGTAACACACAATTCATGATTTTCCAGCGCAGTTTGAAAACATCTTCAGCGATTTTTTACAAAATTAACGATTTTTTGCGATGTAGTATCACGACTGCTTCATAACAGCGCGAAACTGTACAGAATAGCGTTTTTCACTGAATAACACACATTCATGCAACTTCAGATCAGATTGATTACAGTTTTAGCGACCTTTTGTGCCTGAGATTTCTTGCAGTAGTCTTTTTCCGGCCCAGAACTGCAAATAATATGACTATTTCAGTAATGTCGCACATTTCCTGGATTTGTAGTGTTGTCTGATTGCAGTTTCAGCGTACTTTTAGAAAATGTGCTATGTTTGGGCTGAAATTTACAACTGCTTCAGAACTGCACCGAAGAGCCATATTTTGGTAACTTCACACACTTCATACAATTTAAGCGCTGTTTGATTCCAGTTGTGTCGTCTACCAACCTTTACCTATAGGCATAGCCCGCCACATTGACTGTACCGTACACATTATATACAACAATCTATAACATAGGAATGATCCTAAGAAGGACATGTACCCATACAATGTTAAAGGCGCGAGAACAGTGCATTTGCTTTTCCAGTGTCAAAGCCACTTCTAAAGGCTGAGGTGACATGCCCCGTTTCTGAATGCACAGCTTCAGATCGGCCCAAAGCATATGATGCAGCAATAGTGGCGAGGGAAGGAGCTTGATCCCGCTCGTACGCCAATCACGCATCTCTCGTCCCTTTATTCTCGCTCCTCGCTCTGCAATGACGATGCCATCGGCACGCTGCTGTCTTGTGTGCCACGTTCACGTTTATTAACCATATGCGCTGGAAAATGTTTTCGCAATGAGCACGTAACAATGCGAAACATTTCATGTATGTACTTATGGATTACGGTTGTCGTCATTAACGGTGAAATGAAAATAGAAGGTCATGCGTACTTCATTTCCATATTTCATGTGAAGTTACTCCTATTTCAGTTATTATCATATAATCGTCACTTAAGCTAAACAAACATGTTAACGTTGCAATTAATAAGAGATCACATTTTTCGATTTGGGTATGGGCTCTTCTTGGGTTTCAATTTGTGAACTTTACTATCATGGTTGACGTTGTCTTTATATTATTATCTTCCCTTTATATTATTGTCTTATCTGTTATCTTGATACTTGCATGTAAATTACTTGCTGTGTTCGCGCAATCTATGTGTTTTTCATGCGGCAGCAATTTTTCGGTTGCTAGCATTTGTATGCGAATGTACTTTACCACTGCTAAAATTCTGTATTGTATCGTTTGGGAACAATTACTATAAACTCTTTTGATTTACTTTCTAATAGTCATTGCCGTTTAAATCACCTCTCATGTAACTACACGTTACGTCGCGTTACTTCACATATTACGACTCATTTTCGGAAATAATTCTAATTAATTCCAAGTTTGCACACGTAAAGACTAAAACCAAACATTTTCTTCCTGATCTGTACTTCACTACGTTTTTGGGGTGCTTATATCAGCACCAGAGGAAACACATTTCACCTTCATTTATTGTTTTAATTATTACATTTATATGTTTTAACGATTACTGATACCAGGTGTAAAGTATTATTTCTTTAAATAAACTGGAATTAAATTTCGCTTCACTTACGTTTAGCGATGCTATTCACGTAGTGGACCACACATACTTAATTTCCTAGAATTCCAATCAAAGTTGCAGCTACAAAATTGTTTAAATCGAATTTCTGCTGGGAAATGCCCGAAGATTTTAGAGTAGAAGATGCACCCAATTTCATTTCACTCGGAGAACCTGCACCCTCGACGTATATACCCACACGAGGGGAATGCATTTGGAAACGACGTTTTGCGAGGTATCCATATTTCCATCATGCATTGGCTTACCATTTTCGTTAATGTTCAGTAATTTGACGAAGGACTACTAAATACAATTCAACCTCGATATTTTAAATCAAGCGGAATAAACTCGCTTTAACCATACGAATTATACTGGACGATGTATCTGCTAACAATCTTACGTTCCATAATTGCCACTATTCGATGAAATTCGTATAGAGAATCGTAGTTTAAGTTGGAAAATCTATTTTCGGTAACAATAATTCTAGCGGAATTTAAATAATGCAAGAATAATTATAAGTTCGTTTAGATACTATGAAAAAATAAATGGACGTTCATCATGAAATGAGTAGACTTAAAATTTTAATCCCATGAGTATTTTGGATATTTATCTTTACGTAGCTTGTAAGTTTCTTTATATTTATATACATACGTTAGGGACAATACCAATAGATTTCTATCAAGTTTAACCTATGTTACAGTGACATAATACAGAAAGTTGCATTGTAAAACTTCTATACTCTAGAATGAAGTGAAGGTAGTATAGCATTGGAGCGCTTTCAATTCCTATACTTCCTTGTGATATGATAAATATCCCAACGCTCGCAAAATGTCCCTCAAGATGTAGAATTTTTTAAAATCTTCTAATTATTAGCAATTCTGACCGAAAATTGAAGAATATTGTCAAAAACCTATAACACTTATGGATGGAATAGTTATGTTACCTATGACAGCATAACACTGTTTGAAAAAAATGAATGTAATGCGACCAGGCTAGCTAATTCAGTATTACGGAGCATTGAATGCGAACGAACGTATCAATTCAATTTAATTAAAAACATAAATCAAAGCTACAAGCTTAGTTGTAATCAAAACTATCTAACAAAGGATTATAAGGATTTGGGCACTATACTTAAATTACATACTAGCTCTTTAGGGAAAGGACGATACACGTCAATACGATTAGCTTCACGACATATTGGACAGGCGAAGTTAGTTTCGTTTCGTAACTATGAATTCATACCCACATCACTCAATTTAACAACGTTAGAAGGAACGTGGGGAATTTTTTTTCTTCTTGTTTATAAAGTGCTCATTAGCCTTGTAAATTTTTCTGATATGTTGGAATAATACTCAATCAATTTTCCAACGTTTTCCAAGACGATACTACTATCATCACGTACAAAAACATGAAACCGGTTTAGCATATCACTCAGGAATCAATATAATGATTGCAAATGTCAACAATACCTATCTTTCGATATATCTATTCAGCCAATCCCTTTACTCTATAAAACAGCTGTTATATCGCACCTCGCTGTAGAATATTCTTTCTTTCGTACACTTATACACATCCCGAAACTTTGTATACTTGTACACCTTTATATTTATCTTTACTTCCTTGTTTCATCTTTATCTATCCCTGTTACCGTTAACTTTATACCTCACTGCAATAATTGTGTTGTTATTTCCCTTGTCGGTTAATCCCGTATATATAAAGTAATAAATAAATGAACAGGCCATTAATAAATGCTACGACGTTTAGCAGTAATTCATGCCGCCTACCAAACCATATTAAGCTATCTAGTTAACCAATATTCCAAGTTATCTATTTGGAACGGTTAAGATCCTCAGTCAAAGGTAATAATTAGAGTAACAGTCTAAACAGCAAATTCAATCCGCTAGCCAACACTAATTAAAGTAACGAATTGGATAATACTTCTATACATCTAGCAATGTTATCGAGAATCACGAATCCAGAAGTAAATCCAAGCCATCTGTATAACCAAACCATCCCATAGCAAGTTACCCTGTAGCATAGGAAGGAAAAGAATGAAAAAAACTTCCAAGAATATCGAGGGAGAGATCGCCGGTGGAATCTGTAGCCCAAGGAAGATCATACCGACGGCTCCACGATATCGAATATGTAGCCGATTTTCGTATTCCTGCCCGTCAAATTATCTGCACGGTTTCGTCTTTTTCCGCCTGGAACGAATGGAAAATTCATTGGGATCAAATAAGCGAAGCTGTATACCTACGTCCATGCGCGCATTCGCCAGGAGAACGTAGAAACGCGGGGCCGCAGCGCACTGCTAATGCTATTCATTGTCGACAGGAGAATCGGAAACGCGCTTTACGTGCTTCCGTCAAGCGCCAGTAAACGCCTATCGCGGCAAAGAGCCGCGGAGGAGTTGGAATTAGACCGTGGAATGAGATTTCATTGCCCGAGTGCAGCGTCAACCCTTTACCCTCGGCGGTTCCATCGTTGCGGTGGAATAGCGATTCGAAGATT
>NW_016912911.1:439805-494274 GCF_001483705.2 Eufriesea mexicana
CCTGCTGAGTAGTCGACGAAATTCCTTGGAACAGTGAACGAGAGGTCGGGTACTAATTAATTCGTGGAAATATCTTACTCCGACGTCCAACGCATCGTCGTTTGAAATTTAACGTTATACCTACCACATGTTCAAGGACCCACGGATGAGGAAAGGAAAGAGGAGTTCGAAAAAGTGTCGAAAAATTTATTTAACCTTTATTGAAAGCGATATCACGCAATTATGTGGCCAAAGCAATGATCGAATGAATGGGGAATTTCAAATAAAGTATTTGGGAATGCTTTTGGGTTTGATCTTTGGCAGGTTGAGTGTTAATATACGAATTAGTGTTAAACTCTACAGTACTGGTTTAACTTCATACACTATGATTTATTAACGAGAAATTGAGCATACTGATGTTATGGAATTTTAATTGGCAACCTACATACTCATTTTATTCAAAATAAAGTATTGTAAATTTTTAGGATTTATTCATATTTCGCGCAGGTTGAGGAATATATTAATTCCCTTGTCTCTTAACTTACTTGAGTTATATCTATATTACTTAAAATTTATATTAGTCTTTCACTACCAATATTTATATAGTATATTATCACATGCGTGCCTTGATTTTATCAATTCCGCTATTAATTAATATTCATAGCTACTTCTGACAATTACGTCGAAGACACCATTCTATTTCTTAATTCACTTCCTTATCGGATAACGACTTTTGAAGATAATTACACAATTTTTGAATACCTCTTGCTGTAAAAATTTGAGTGAACAGTGTGTATTTTGTATCAAATTTTTCAAAATACCTGCTTCTGCTTTATGCAATAGTATACTGTTCTTCCCACTCCAACCATTTCCAAATATTAATTATAAGAAATTCAGAAACAACTATTTTCCCTGGTGAATGGAATGTCCAATTATTCCCATACTGATGTAGGAGTTTTTATACTTTATGAAAGAAACAGAAATTCCTGTAACGATGCTTCAATACAACATACCATTCATCGATCGATACACATTTTGAAAATAAACTTCCAAATTGAAAAGATTACGACATCAACTTATGTTAAGAAATTTTGATCTTTTCATTCGGAATGACCTTTCGCCTTGACATTGCACGACGAGCTTGTGGAAGGAAATGATGTCGCGCGAAGTGGCGGACTTGGGGAATCTCTGGCAGTCAGTTAAGTTCACTTTAAGCGGAGCGTTTGCCAAGTCATGATTCATTGGTGTGGTTTGAAGATACCTGGAGGGCAGTTCACGGCGGAGAAGCAGAGACGAAGAAGCAACACGTGACTTGCATTATAAATTAGACGCTTAGAAGACGCCTGCCTATCGTTTATTGTCCATAGGATGCCCTATGCTAGGCAAACAAGATATACTAGTAGCACCTATCCTCCTATCGACCTATCTCCCTTCAATTATGTCGTGAATTTACCTGATTCCATTCATGATATGTTCTTTAAAATACTTTATTCATTTAAGTCTAACTTAGGAATGTATATTCTATTAAAATTTATTTTCTTATATTATTTAGTATTTAAGACACTACTATCTGTTCAAGCAATACTAAACCGTCTATAATTTATATATGTTCACACCTATGTTTGTATTATTAAGAATTTAATCTCGTATTCAAGTTTAATTTGAATAGTACGAATTGAAAGCTTTGAAACGTGTATTTATCTGATGCAGAAGAATTGAATCAAAAATGTGAGAATTAAAATGGTATTTAATCGCTGGTTCTTTACAAAGGTTTATACCGGAACATAAGTTATATGTTTTTCTAATGCTACCACATTCGTTCTATTATAAGGACGGGTAGAATATTATAGACACGAAGAATTTCACGCGATACGAGAGAGAAATTTATTCGCGTAGCGTTTAAAAAGCTAATAAGGGTGAATATAAGCATGTTAAAGGATAGGGCATATGAAAGGTATACATTCGTAATTTTTTTAATCCAGACGAGGAAGAGCGACTCATGTTCTACCTTCGCCGAAAACTCTACATCATTCTTCTTGAAAAATACCGATCACTATGGAGTACATCTACTTTGATCATTGTAGGATGAATTTATAGAGGGTAATTAATCTTCGACAAACATGATAATGAGGTAGTTATTTGGGAAACTAGAATTGGATATGTGGTCATTTGCAGATCTTGTAATAAGAAGTTACAGTGAGTACATATGAAAAAGAAAGAACAGAAAAATATATAATTTGAGTGAGCAAGTACTAACGAATCCTGCTAAATTATAGCTTGTATTATCAGTAACACCAATATGCATTATATTTTGTGGTCGTAATCTATATTATTTCATATTTCAGTTTTTTATATTTAACAATGGAACTTGGAAAGAAAGTTGAAAGGATGATTGAATTATTTTAGGAAGTAATGTATGTGTGTGTTCCAACCAAATTGTACCATAGAATACAGAGATATATATTCTTCTGATTCAAGCTACTCTATTAAATGATGCACAGAGATAATAGAAGCTTTTAGTGAAAGGTATTTAAAATAGTAAGACATGGAACGCAGGTTCATAGCATGTGTGTGAAAATTAAAAACGGGGACAATTTTTCCAGTGAAAATGTGGATTTTTTAAATTTCTGTGAACTATGCCAATAAGTACCAGAGACAAATTGAGTTACCAGATCATACAGATAGATTATATTACAGGAAAGGATTCGGAACAAATCATTATTAGGTCGCAGGTCGAATATTAGAAGTTCACCTTCCGTTTTTGCTTCAGCTTTCATTTTTAACTAACTTCAGAATCCTTTCAACGGAACCACAATTTATTATCTCAGCTGATGTTACACTGAGGCATAATTGCAATTGCAGAAGGTATATCAGAATCTTAATTTGAAAATTAATAATTTATTCTCTCCTTTATTACTTCTATTTCCCCAGTATTTTATTTAGTAAGGAATATTTAGTGAAATTGTCTTTGATTTGAAATGGATAAATTCAAATCCTTCCAGAGATACTTTACTACCATCTGTTATTGCTGCAAGTACTATTAATAAACTCAATGGAAACCTACTCCATTTGGAAAACCTCGCTTCTTACTATTAATACCAGAGGAACAAATATTCAGATGCTTATTTCATTAAACATCTCTATTACCTTCAACCCAGGTTAATTTTGCTTTATAATGATATAACTCCAGTCCCTGCTGTACAACTTTATAAATATTCATCAACAGCTTCTAGAATTATATTTAATCTACTGCCAACAATGTACTAATGTACTGATTTACTTGTTAAGTACACATGAGCGAAAATTTGGTATAATATGCCACAATAATCAGGGAATCGATTCATTAGATATAAGCTTCGTATTATACCACAGCTGTAATTATACAAAATATCACCTGCTGTGTAATAGTTAGATATCAATTCCGATGAAAGCATTTTATACAGGATATTATTCGCGATAAAGGAATGTTGCTTCATTATATATAAAGTGAGGAGGAAGATATTCTATCCATTTTTTCGCAGGATAGCCGATCTTAAATTTAAAATATCACGTACAAGCTTCACGACTTTACATTTAATTTCGATATTCAGTATGTGTTTTTGCCTCATCAAATGCGCAGGGAATTGCTATCAAGAGCAATTTCATATAATTCAACGACTATATAACTCTATTCTACATGAAATTGATGCCTATGAAACCAAGAACGTCTTTCCAATTCCATTTACCTTTATTTTCGTCTCTTGCTGTACAAGACCATAATGAGGTATCGGAAAATTATAATAATAATTATATAGCACAGAGATATTAGAATATTCTCAATCAACAATCAAGAGATATCAAATTTTGATAATTATGGGAAGTTGATATATCTGGACATTTCCCGTGATATCTTCATGTCTATTGAATCACAAGAAGAGTTCAGTCTAACAAGATACTCCCCACAGGAAGTACTAAATATACGAAACTCAAAAATCAAATAGTGGACTCTTAGGTTAAAATTATAACACCCATCGTATTTGTAAACACGTGGCAGTATGATAGCTATTTTTTAAAGTTTCGTATTTCTGAACACAACAGACGACTAAGAAGTATTCACACTACCATATATTACTAAAATATAAAATTATCGAAATACTGAGTTATATATACCTTAGAGCAAAGCTTAGCATACATTTATATAATTATCTTTATGTCAATCTTATATAATATATTCGTGCCGAGTGATATAAAACCTAACGTTAGAACCACCAAATCCGTTAAAATAACGAATCCCTGATTTCCTATTTTCATAATTATTTAAAAAGTACTCTTTTTGGGTCAAAATTACAATTGACTGTTATTATTAAAGTAATAGCAGGATTATGTATACTTACCTGCCTTCAATAAATTACATGATGTAATAAGTATAATTCATTCAGACATACGTTGTAGCTGGGAAGCTCCAATATTAAACTACAGACAATAGTACAAACCTCCGCATGTCAATTTTACGTCTCGAATCCTCCGTTGAAGCACACTCATTCGAGAACGTATAACAAAAATGAAAAAAGCGCGGGGCAAGGTTACACCGATAGAAAGATCCCAACCGTCTCCAACATAAGCAAGGCAAACTATTTCTAGACACGAAGCACTCATATTCAATGGTTAACTGCCGAATAGCAGTAAAACCGAAACGCAGTCGAAATTTCACACCGCATATAAGCATTGACCATCGAATCCCCAACCTTTCAAGCGTCTGTTATTCGAAAACGCGAATAGGGACAAGAAGGACATTTCGTACCTCATTTCATTAAGAATTCTCGTTTTATCTGTCCTCGTGGTATCGACCACTGCGATCATGTGTCACCTCCATGGCACCCCTAGGTGCACGTTTGTTTACTATCCTTCGCTCAGTTATGACCAAGTTAGGGTGGTACCGCTTCCTCGGTATAGTGTGTCTTTGGAAGATCGAAATCTCGATACGTTTTATTGCCTCCCATATACGGTAGCCGAATCGTAGATTTACGTAGAGGATCCTGTCGGCGGATCGATTAAATGCAATTAATTTTTTGTCGACACTAGGACGGACACACAGTGACTGCAGAATTAGGCGCAGCAGGATATAGCAGAGAAATTTTTTGGAAAACAGGCAATAAGGCTGAGGTGAATCTTGTCAGTCACAATAATGGAAATGACATTTAACGCTTTGTACCTTGAAACAATCCTTATTTCTTCGATATATAGCGGATCCAAGCAAATGTCAGTACTGGAAGATATGCTTGAAGCAAAGGTTTGTCTCGAAAAGAAAGATTAAACATGTTTGCGGGTTTCCTTGAAGTGCTCCCTTATTCCGTGTCTTCGTTTTAACTGGTTGCTGAAGATAGAAATAAATAATAAATTGCGGATCAATGTAAGTGTTCCAGAGACACAGGAGCAGTGCAAAGTGTTGATAAACTTTCCGTGAGTGTGGGTTGCGAAGAATAGCTTCAAGTAATACTGTAGAATGGAAAATGCTTATAGTACTACGTAGATATTGCGTAAAGAAGAGAATATAATAGGAAAATTGTAGTAGTTGAGTTAATACGTCATGTTAAAGAAAAAGGTAAAATTTTGTATGTGTGATCAAATAATAGGATCTATGTAAACAAATGTAAAGTATATAGATTGGTTTTCCCCACTTAGGTACCCCCACTTCCATTCATATCTTTGGAACGATACACTTACGAAGTTTAAATGTATATAATGATATATGTCTTCTATAACTTACATTAATATTCAAAATTAATGTCTGCATATTCAAAATTAGACTTCCACGCATTCTAATATTAGTTTTACTTATTTCTTCTATATATAAGCTTTTTAATTAGCGTTATCACTTCACTCCCCTTCGCATGACATTTCACCCCATAGTACCGGATTTTCCTAATTTCAAGCGAATTCTTACAGTAATTTGCGATTCGTGCAATCTATGGCTTCGTATTCACACATTTTCTAAATGTGTGCCACCTTCTTCACTAATTCCATAGTCAAATCCATCTTCATTAATCATTTGCATAATGAAAATTTTTCTTCCGTTCACCATTATGCGCTCATATTATTGTGAAACGCTATTCGAGGCGGGAAATTTTGTTTGAGGAAAGAAAGGTAATTATAAATAGACGCTGGCTCGTCTGATATCTTCGAAAGGAAGCGTACCTTGTAGCGAACTGCAGATTATTAATCCCCTCAAAGCGACTCCAGTAGATTGCAGAGGAATGGAGTCGCTCTTGAGCCGTTATGCATTTATCAGTGTCGAAGACCGGTTCGACGTACAGGTTCCTATCTAGGCATAAAGCCAGACTTCCAGCATGCGTGTATCTGAAACGCACGTGAACGCGTGCGAGGAACTTTCTGCGAAATCGTTGTGTTCCAACTGGGTCGAGATGAGGCTTATCAGACTCGCACGTTTGACAACCAATTGTAAGTTTCTCCTTTGCGATTCCTTATCTCGTTGTGGCTAGACCGTACCACGATACGGTACCGACTATGCCTTTGCAAGAAGAAACGTTCCCCCTTCTCGTCACTTATTTTGACGTGATTGGCCAAGCAGATTGTAGGCTGGTTAAATTATGAGGAAAAATTACGAAATCAGAACCCGATGAGCAATGAAGAATCATCTAAGTATTTATATAACAATGCGTAGTGGAAGAGCACCTCTGAGAGGAATGGATAAGAAATTTTTCTGCCAAATTTTAGAGGAAATTAGGAGAAACGAGATTTTTCAATGGAGAGTACAGAGGAACGTGTCTCGGGTGGTATGCGCGGTGTCTTGAGTGAGAGGCCTTGTTAAATTGGGAATCTTCGTCACGCAAGGTTGAAGTGAAACAGGAAGATTATAGCTTGGCTTCCGGCTATGCTTAAGTATATGCAAAACGTATATTTAAATACATATTTACCGCTTAAGTATGGTAATTAATGTTAATCGAATGAAATAGGGCGTGGATTGTGAACAGAATGGATAACTACTAAGAAACATAAATGGGTGATTGTAGGTACATTGAAAGATAGAAATGATATACGTTGTATCGTGAAAGAAAGTACTTGCCTTTGAATACTTCGCTTCTTCCAAATAGGTATAACTATGACAATTATATAAAAGATAATATGGGGTAGGAACCACCAATACCATAAGCTAACTAACAGAAAATAGCATTTGCTACTTAATTATCGAACAGCCAATTAAATTATGATGTCAGTGAATGTATGAATTTTTAAGTTTGCAGTTAATAACTGATTGCTCCGGGCATGAATTTGTAACAGAAATGGAAACCACGAGGGTAAGTATCATGATTTAACTATTAACTTATCGTACCACTGATTGATCGAATTTTGTATTGGAGTAGATAGCTTGAGGCTACAATTTTCAATAAATTTCAACTTCTTTCAAATTCTGTAATAACGATTTGGTAATTCTTGTACAGTTTAATTTATCAAAGACGAATGCGTAATCTGAATTATTCTAGCATCCCCGGTCTCCAAAGAAGTGTGCGTATTTCCAAAGGTAGACAAAATGGACTTTAGGAGGTTCATTCTTGTTTCACAAGACAGATGAGAGTATCCCGAGGTAATGAATGCCTCTAATTAAAGTTACTTTTGCTACTGAATAATTATAACCAGTTTTCAGTGCTTAAAGGTGACCCATCGAGAATTCTTCGTACGAATAATTTTGGATATTTATAGAAAGATTATAATATGACCCGAGCTTGCTTCCCTGTAAAGTATTCTTCAGGTTTTTCTAAAGAAGAAGCTATCCACAAACAATATTAGCATGATATTCAATATTGATAGGACATGAAAACATATACACGCAAACCGAAAGACAAACAAATGGAGTTATTCATTTTGTATGAACTATTGAATTTATTGTTAAAAATACACTGATATCGCGAATAACAATTTGCCAGAATAATAAATTTACAATAAAGGTAGAATAAGGTAACAAAATGTCGACTATCATAGAGAAAAAGTAATTATGTAAGAAATCGACAAAATTCAGAAATTTTCGGCCGATTTCGGAAACCGGTGGGGTGTCACACATGGTCATATATGAAGGGCACCTTGCGAATGATCGCTCCGCTTCCGGCTGGAGCTCGGACGGGAAATTTCGTGGTCTGGACCAGGCGCTTCCGGGTCTTCGCCAGCGGGACCTTGGCGACCATCCCGAGCGTCAGACGTGAGCAGCAGGCTTTGGCAGGTGGGATATTGTAAATCGATTCTAATACCATCTTTTTCCGTTTCTATCTTCTTTTTACTATTTAAATATTTCGTTGCTGTCTTTAATATGTCTCATCGTTCCCCTTACTAGTCAGTTCTTTTCCAGGACTAATCTACATATTTCCTTCATAGGTTTACTATCTGAATTATTTGGTTTGAACTCAAGTTCATTTGTCGTTTTGACTTTTTGCTGGTAACTTTCAAGAACTCGAAGAAGGGGTCGGTTGGAGTTGGCGTTAGATTGCGGTGGTGGTGAGGTGGAGTTTGATCGTGTTCATCCAATAGATCATCGGACTAGCCGATGGCCATTGTCCACTCCACATATGGACCATCCCCCACACACGCATAAATTAATAATAAACATTTCTTTCAAAATCTACATATTTTTATTACCGAATTCTTCCATCGTTGGTATGTTATCTTGAATTCGGTTTTATTTCGTCGATGGGTTGTTTCTGTCTCATCAATGGATTGTTCCTCAAATTTGGTCAACCTTTACGGTTTTCTTCTTTTCGTTTTTATTTTGTTTCCCTTACCAATCCGTTTCCTTCCTGGCTTGAACATTTTCTCTTCAGGTATTCAAGTTCTTCAAGTTGTCCAGAATATTGTTCAGAAGATATCGTTGGACGACGGAGGATGCGAGCTCTTAGACCTGAGTATTTCTAAATAGAAGCAAGATTGATTACTAGGTTAAACTCACGTGAGCGTTACTTGTACAAGGGTAAGCTGCCTGACTTGGAGCGAGCATATCCACGGTATATGCCTTCTCGTTTACCAAATAGAACGAAATTGTTCTGGTGATAGTCGCGATTGTCCTTAAGTACCATCTAGCCTACGCAACGTACCCACGTGTGCTCGATAACTCCATGCTTCATAAGTCATCGCCACGACTCGTCTCCGACACTCGTTCCAGCCACGGTAAACCTCGCCATGCATCGGGTTCCAGGATAATCCTCGAGTCACTGTATCTTCTGGTGTCAATGCGAAGTTCCAGCAGCCCTGGCCGTACGCGACTCGGGTACAGGACTGCAGTCGGACCGGAATGTGTCTACGCTAATTCTACATGGATGATTCAGTTCTACTCCGTGTGGCAGGGACGCGTAACGTCTGTCCGACATGTAAGGCCTCGCTGGACAATCGTCGCGACTCTAGGAGCTTCTTTGGTTCGGGGACTAACTTGGCAGGAGAAACACCTTCGACCTCCTCGAACTCCGCGGCATCCATGTCACCACGGACTACCTCGACATCCTTGACGTCCTAGACATCCTCGTCATCGTCGACATCACCGGCATCCTTGACATCCTCGACGTCACCGGCATCCGCGCAATCCACGACACCTCCGAGATCCGCGATATCATCGCCGTACTCGACATCATCGAAGTCCTCGACAACCGCGACATACGCGTGACGGACATCATCAAAATCGAAAATGGTAGCAAGGGCGACACCAACATCGACATAGATATCGAAACCGACATTGATAGCAATGTCCAGTACATCATCGGCATCGACGTTGATATCAACCGCACCAGCAACGTCGACATTGTTATCGATATTAATATCAATAAGAATATAAACATCATTACCAATATCCTCAATATCCATAATGTCGACGTCGACATAGACATCGACATGGGCATATGCATCGGTATGACGAGCAATATCACAGTGAACATAGCCTACACCATCGACATCGTCATTGATAGGAACAGAAACAGCAACACCGGCATCGATATCGATATTAACACCAATGTGAATATAAACGTCAATACCAGCAACATCAGCATCATCAATATCGACACCTTCATCGACCCCGACATGGGCATAGATATCGATATCAATAGCAATATCTCTATCAACATACTCAACATCATCAAAATCAACATTGATAGCAACAGCGGAAACAAAGTCGACATCGGTTTCGATATTAACATTAGTGTGAACATAAATATCAATACCAACATCCTCAGTAATATCAACATCGACATCGACATCGACATCGACATCGACATCAACATCGACATCACCATCGATATGAGTATCAATATCAGCATCCTCAACATCATTAATATCGGGAATGACGTCAAAAGCAACAGCAGCATCGACAGACTGAACACCTTCTGCATCATCAGTATCGAGAGCAACAGTAACGTCGATATCGGTATCAATACTAATATGAATATAAGTAGCAATATCAGCATCATCAGCATTGACGCTGACAATGATATTGATAACAACATCGATATCGAAGGCAATATTAGCACCGATATCGACAATATCATCTTCAATATAGGTGTCAGCATCACCAATATTATGAATACCCACGTCGTCATCGTCATCGACGTAGACGTTGACATCAACTGCAACTCCATATCGGCAGCAACATTGACATCGCAGATACATCTATATATGTATAACCTCATTACCAATACCAACAATATCAATATCGACACCGACATCTACAATAGCTGCAACAGCACAACCTCGACACACGCGACATCCTGAACGTCACCCACATCCGAGACACCGGCGACATCCTCGACACCCGCGACATTTTCGACATCCGAGCCAACACGAACGACAACATAAACGCCCTGGACATATTCCACGGCTTCAAAATTCTCAGCATAATCGAGGACACTGCCGACGTCCTCGACATCCTCTACATACGCGACATCCTTGAAATCCGTGACATCCTCGAAACCCGCTACAAACTCGACATATTCGGCATCCCCGCCATCCTCGACATCCTCGTCATCATCGACATCCTCGTCATCATGGACATCCGCAAAGTCGCCGACATCCTCAACATCCTCGTCATCGTTGGCATCACCGACATCGGCCACGCCCTCGACATTTTCGACATCCGCGGCATGCGCGGCATCGCCGACATTCACGACATCCTCGACATGTGCGACTAGGTTGACACCACCGAGATGCTCGTCAGGCTTGACGACCATGACATTCGCGACACCCTCTATATCCGTAACATCCGTGACATTCCCGACGTCCTCGACAACCACGACATCATCCACGGCACCATTGACATCCGCAACAGCCTTGATATCTGAGGCATCATCGACATCCGCGACATCCTCGACATACGCAACATAACCGTTATCCGCGACATCATCGCCATCCTCGCCATCCTCGACATCGCCGATATCCTGCACACGAGAGGCTGCATCCACGACAACACGAACATCCTCGATAACCTCATCGGTCTCAACAATCCCAACGTCGTCATTATAGACATCGACAGCAATAGCAATCGCAACAACGACATCGACATCGAGAGCAACAGCGACACCGATATCGGCATCGATATTTATATCACTAGCATTGGTGAACATAAATATCGATATGAACATCCTCGACATCAACAATATCGACACAAATGCTCCCAATGATACCAATACTAACATAGACGTCGACATCGCCAACGACATTAACTTCAACATGAACAGCAACAGCAACGGAGAAATCGACAACATCGTCATAAACGCTTAGGTCAGTATAAACATTAATATCAACCTCCTCAACAATATCAATATCAATGTCGAATTCAACACTGCCAGCAGCATCAACTTTGACATATATACCGATATCAAATCGATATTATTATCAATATGAACATAAACATCTATACCGACATCCAATGCATCGCCAATAATGACATCGACATGGCATATATATCGATATGAATATAAATACAACTATCAGCATTCAGAACGTCATCAAATTAGACAGTGATATCTACAGCACCAGCAATATCGACATCGATATCGATATTAATACCAATATGAAGATAACCATCAATACCAGTATCCTCAACAACATCAATGTCGACATCGACATCGACATCGACATCGACGTGCGCATTGCCATAGGTATTGATATCAACAGCAATATCACTATCAACATACGCAACGTCGTCAACATCGATAATGATAACGACAGCAGCAGCAACATCGGCATCGATATCGATATTAATATCAGTGTGAATATAAACATCAATACCAACATACTCAGCACAATCAATATCGACATCGACGTTGATACCAACATCAACATCATCATTGATATCAGTATCAGTATCAGCATACTCAACATCACTAATATCGAGAATGGCAGCAACAGCAACAGCAACGTCAACAACCTCAACTCCTTCTATATCATCAATATCGAGAGCAACAGTAACTTCGACATCGATAATCAGATTAATATCAATATATGTAGCAATATCAACATCACCCACTTCGACCTTAACATGGATATCAATAACAACATCAATATTGATGGCAATCTTAACGTCGATATCGACAGCAACATCATCAATACCGATATCAACATCCCCAATATTATCAATACACACATCGCCATCGTCATCGACGTAGACGTTGATATCAACCACAACAGTGTATCGACAGCAACATTGTCATCGACGAAGAAATCGGTATAACTATAAACATCAATACCAATATCAACATCACCGATATCGACACCGATATCTACAATAGCCGCGACAGCACACCATCGACACACGCGATATCCTCTACACACCGATAACAGCATATCGACAGCAACATCGACATCGACAACGATATCGATATAAATATAAATTTCAATATCAGTATCAACATCATCAATATCGAGATAGGTATCAACAGTAGCAGCAACAGCATAACCTCAAATTCCACGACATCCGCGACATCCTCAACATACTTGACATCCCCGACATCCTTGACATCCGCGACAACCTCGACCTCCTCAACATCCGCGACATCCTCGTCATCCTCTACATACGCGACACGCTCGACAACCTTGACATCCTCGACATCCGCGTCATCGACGACATCCACGACATCCTCGACATCCGCGACATCCTCGACAACCGCGACATACGCGACATCACCGACATGCGGGACTTCCACGAATTCCTCGATATCCGAGGCAACATCAACAGCAACATAAACATTCTTGACATACTAGACGGTCTCAACATTCCCAACATCATGAATATCGACATTAATATCAACAGCAAGATCGACATTGACGTAGAAGTCGATATTAGTATCAATGTGAATATAAGCAACAATACAAATATCTTCAACACCGTCAATATCGACATCGACATCCGCATCTATACCAGTGTCAATACCAACACCCTCAACATCACTAATATCGAGAACGACAGCAGCAGCAACGGCAACATCAACATCCTGAACATCTTCTTTGTCATAAGTATCGACAGAAACAGTAACGTCGATAACTATATCCGTATTAATATCAATATAAGTGGCAATATCAACATCATCAACATCTACGTTGACGTTGATATAAGAAACAACGTCCATATCGGTGGTAACATTAACATCAACATCGACACTATCATCATCTGCTCTGGTATCAACATGCCCAATATTACTAGTACCCGCATTGTCATCATCCACGTAGACATTGACGTCAGCTACAACAGCACTTCGAGTGCACCATTGACATTGACAAAGATATCGATATAAATATAAATATTTATATCAATTTCAACATCATGTATACGGGCACCGATGTCTGCAACAGCAGCAACAGCTCATAGTCGATACCCGCTGTTTCCTCGACATCGCCGACGAAAGCGACTTCGTCGGCATTCTCGACATTCGGGACAAACCTGACATCATCGACTTCCTCTATATCCTCTACATCCATGGCATCCGCGAAGTACGCGACATCCGCGACATGCGCGACATGCGCGACAACTTCGACATCCGCGACGGCCGCGACATCATCGACAACCTCGATATCCTCTACATCAACGGCACCACAGGAATCCGCGGCATCCTCGACATCAGGGACTCCCGCGACATATGGTGCAACAACAACAACAAAAACATCCTCTACATACTCAACGGCCTCAACATTCTGAACATCATCAACAACGACATTGACTGCAGCAGCAGCAGTAGCATCGACATCGATATCGATATTGATATCAATGTGAATATAAACATAAATACCAACATCCTCATCGTCTCCAACATCGACATTGTCGTCGACATCAACATCGACAACCCCATCGACATCAGTATCACAATCAACATCCTCAACATCATTAATATCGAGAACGGCAGCTACAGCAACAGCAACAACAACATCCTCAGCATCCTCTGTACCATCAATATCGACAGCAACAGTAACGCCAATATCGATATCAGCATTAATATTCACATAAGTAGCAATATCATCCTCATCCACATCGACATTGACATTGATATCTATAACGACATCAATATCGGTGGCAATATTGACATCGACTTCGACATTAAAATCATCAATATCGGTATCGACATCCCTAATATTATCAATACCCACATCGTCATCGTCATTGACGTAGACATTGCAACAGGTACAACAGCATATCGACAGCAAGATTGACATCGATGAAGATATGGATGTAAATAAGAACATCTATATCAATATCAACATCTCGAATATCGACACCGATGTCTGCAATAACAGCAACTGGACATCCTCGACACCCTCGACAACACCGACATCAGCGACACAGCCGACGTCCTCGACAACCGCGACACATTCGACATCCTCGACATCCGCGGGATCGTCGACATCCTCGACATCCTCGACATCATTCAAATACGCGAAATCCCCGACATCCGCAACATTCGCGACCTCCTCGATATCCACGACGTGCTCGATATCCTCGACATTCGCGACATCCTTGGCATCTGCGACAACATTGTCATCCGCGACATCACCACATCCACGATATCCTCGACGTCCTCGACATCATCGGCATCTTGGTGATCCGTAACATCCTTAAAATCCGAGACATCGCCGACAACCTTGACAATCGCGACATCCTTGCCAACCGTGGCATTCTCGACGCGCTACTTACCCAACATCCTCTACAACCGCAACATCCGCGAAATCGCCGACATTCTCGGCATCCACGACAACCTTGACATCCGTGACATACTCGACATCCGCGACATATTCGACATCACCGACATCTGCAACACCGTTGGCATCACAAACATCACCGACATCCTTGACATTCTCGACATCCGCGGCATCCTCGACATACTTGATATCACCGACATCCTTGACATCCTCGACATCACCGACATATTCGATATCCGCGACATCCGCGACACCACCGACATCCTCGACATCATCGACATCCGCGACATCACCGACATCCGCGACATACTCGACATCCGCGACATCCTCGACATCCTCGACATCCCCGACATCCACGACATCTCCGACATCACCGACATCCCAGACATCCTCGACATCACCAGCATCCGCGCAATCCACGACATATTCGAGATCCGCGATATCATCGACGTCCTCGACATAATCGACATCCTCAACGTCCTCGACAACCGCGACATCCGCGACATCACCGACATGGGCGACTTCCCTGGCACCTGCGACATCCTCGACGTCTACGAATTCCTCGATATCCGAGGGTACATCAGCAACAACATAAACATTCTTGACATACTAAACGGTCTCAACATTCCCAACATCATGAATATCGGCATTAATATCAACAGCAGTAACGACGTCGACGTAGATGTCGATATTAACACCAATGTGAATATAAACATCAATACCAACATCCTTAGCATCATCAATATCAACACCGACATCGACATCAACACCGACATCATCATCGATATCAGTACCAATATCAGTATTCTCAAGATCCTTAATATCGAGAATGACAGCTACAGCAACGGCAACATCATCATCCTCGACATCCTCGGCATCTCCGGCACGCTCGACACAACCGATATCCGCCACATAACCGGCAACCTTGAAATACGCAATATCCTCGGTATCCTAGGCAACATCTTCTTCAACATAAACATCCTCGGTACTCTCATAGGTCTCAACATTCTCAGAATCATCAATGTAGATATCGACAGCGATAGCGGACGCAACAACGCCGTCGACATTGACAAAACCAGCGACACTGATATCGACATCGGTATTTGCATCACTATCAATTGTGAAAATAAATATCGATATCAGCATGCTCTACATCAACAATATCGACGTAAATGTTCCCAATAATATCAATAGTATCATTGACGTCGTCATCGCCAACGACATTAACATAAACGTGAACAGCAATAGCAACAGAGAAATCGACAACAGTATCGATATCGATATAAACATCAATGTGAATATGAACATAAGTATCAACATCGTCAACGACATCAATATCGACGCCGACTTCAAAATCGACGACAACATCAGCATTGTCATATACATCGATATCGATGTCGATATTAATATCAATCTGAATATAGAGGTCAATACCTAGATTAACAAAATCGCCAATAACGACATCGTCATCGGCATAGATATCGATATGGGTATAAATATTACTATCAACATCCTGAACACCAACAACATCGACAAGGGTACCAACAGCAACAGCTACATCGACATCGATATCAAAATCGATGTTGGTAGCAATGTCCTGAACACCATAAATATCGACCCTGACATCAACGGCGTCAGCAACATCGACATCGATATCGTCATAAATATCAATATGAATATAAACATCAATACCAATATCTTCAACACCATCAATATCGACATCGACATCGAAATGCTCATTGGCATAGATATCGATATCAAGAGCAATAACACTATCAACATACTCAACACCATCACATCGATTTTGATAGCAACGGCAGCAGCAATATCGACATCGATACCGATATGAGTATCAACGTGAATGTAAACATCAATACCAACATCTACAACATCATCAATACCGACATCGACGTCGACATCAACATCGACATCGCCATCTATGCCAGTGTCAATACCAACATCCTCAGCATCACTAATATCGAGAACGACGGCAGCAGCAACGACAACATCAACATCCTCAACATCTTCTTTGCCATCAATATCGACAGCAACAGTAACGTCGATATCGATATCCGTAATAATATCAATATAAGTAGCAATATCAACATCATCAACATCGACGTTGACATTGATATCAAAAACAACGTCCATATCGATGGCAACATTAACATCGAAAACGACACTATCATCATCTGTACTGGTATCAACATGCCCGATATTATTAATACGCGCATCGTCATCGTCATCCACGTAGACATTGACGTCAGCTACAAAAGCATATCGAGGGCACCATTGACATCGACAAAGATATCGATATAAATATAAACATTTATATCAATTTCAACATCATGTATATCGGCACCGATATCTGCAATAGCAGCAACAGCACATCCTCCACACCCGCTATTTCCTCGACATCACCGACATAAGCCGGCATCATCGACATTCGCGACATTCGCGAAAACCCCCACATCCTCGACATACACGACACACTCGATATCCTCGACATCCTTGGCATCCGCGACGTCCGCGACACCCGCGACATCCGCGACACCCGCGACATCCGCGACACCTTCGACATCCGCGGCCGCCGCGACATCATCGGCATCTTCGGTACCCTCGACATCACCAGCACTATAGGAATCCGCAGCATCAGCGGCATCCTCGACGTCCGGGCAACAACAACAACAACAGAAACATCCTCGTCATTCTCAACGGCCTGGACATTCAGAACATCATCAACATTGACATTGACTGCAGCAGCAGCATCATCATCGACATCGTCATCAATATTGATATCAATGTGAATATAAGTATCAATACCAGCGTCCTCAACGTCTCCTATATCGACATCGTCATGGACACCAACGCCGACAACCCCATCGATGTGAGTATCACAATCAACATCCTCAACATCATTAATATCGAGAATGGCAGTTACAGTAACAGCAACAGCAACATCCTCATCATCCTCTATACCATCGATATCGACAGCAACAGTAACGTCAATATCGATATCAGCATTAATATTCATATAAGCAGCAATATCATCACCATCCACATCGACGTTGACATTGATATCTATAACAACATCAATATCGGTGGCAATATTGACATCGACTTCGACACTAACATCATCAATATCTTCAACAACATCCCCAATATTATCAATACCCACATCGTCATCGTAATTGACGTAGACATTGCAACACGTACAACAGCATATCGACAGCAAGATTGACATCGACAAAGATATCGATATAAATAGGAACATCTATATCAATATCAACAACTCGAATGTCGACACCGATATCTGCAATAACAGCAACTGCACATCCTCGACACTAGTGATATCCTCGACACCCCCGACATCCGCGACATCACCGATATCCTCGAAAACGGCGACATCCTTGACATCCGCGACATCCTTGGCATCCGCGACAACATTGACTTCCGCGACATCACCACATCCACGGCATCCTCGACGTCCTCGACAACACCGACATCATCTGCACCTTTGTCACCAGTGACCTCCTTGAATCGACATCTTCGACATCCGCGACATCCTTGGCATCCGCGACAACATTGACATCCGCGACATCACCACATCCACGACATCCTCGACGTCCTCGACAACACCGACATCATCTGCACCTTTGTCACCAGTGACCTCCTTGATATACGCGACGTCCACGACTACCTTGACAATCGCGACATACTTGACAACCGCGGCATCCTCGACATGAGCGATATCCCCGTCATTCTCGACATCCTCGACATTCTCTACAACCGCGACATCCGCGAAACCGCCGACATACTCTGCATCGACGACAACCTTGACATCACCGTCTTCAGCAGCATCCTCGGCATCCTGGACTTTCGCGACATAACCGACATCCTCGACATCGCCGTCATTCGCGACCACCTTGACATTTCCGACATCCAAGTCATCCTTGACATACTTGATATCCGCGAAACCTTCGAAATCCGTAACATCAGCGGCATCCGCGAAATCCACGTCATACTCAAGACCCTCGCCATCGGCGACATCACCGACAACCTCATCGTCCACGGCGTCCGCGTCAACATTGTCGTCACCGACATCCTAGACATATTTGACGTCCTTGAAATTCGTAAAATACGCGACCTCCTCGACATGAACGACAACCCCGATATCTGCGACATCATTAAAATCCTCGACTTCCTCGAAATTCGCGGCGTCTTCGACATCACCGACTTCCGCGACATCCTTGACATCACCGACACCCTATACATTCGCGTCATCCGAGACACCCCCGAAATCCGCGACATCACCGGCGTCCGCGACATGCTTGACATCCGCGACGCCCTCGACATCCGCGACTTCATCGACATCAGAGGCAACATCAACAACGGCATAAACATCCTCGACATTCTCAACGGTCTCAACATTCTCGTCATAATCAATATAGAAATCGACAGCAATAGTAACCGCTACAACGACATCGACATCGACAGCAACAGCGACACCGACATCGACATCGATACTTATATCACTATCAATTATGGGCATATATATCGATATCAACAACATCATCATCAGCAATATCGACATAAATGTTCCCAATAATATCAATAATAGCATCGTCGTCGACATCGCCAACGATATTAACATCAGCATGAACAGCAACGGCAACAGAGAAATCAAGGACAACGTCGATATCGATATTAATATAAATGTGAACATAAATAATAACAAAACAATATATCTAGGATACCTTTAGAGCTCTCATGGGAGAGCTTTAGGAGAGAATTTAACAGAATTTATGCATAATCGATCAGTGAGTGGCTTAGGCATATTTTGGTGTTGAAAGTCGAAGTCAATACGTGAGTGTTGGTCGAGACCGTCATCAGAATAACAATGAACTTTTAGTTATACTTTACTCCCAGTTTCATTCAGCTCTAGGTAAATTCACATATAAGCTATTTGTACTCGAAAGGCGAATCTCAGTCGACAGTTAACCAGTTAGCCATGATAGACGTGTATTCTCGTCACGGAGGAGTGGCTGGATTTTGTGTCACGACGAGCAAACTCGTCATACGTAAAGGGTAGTGATCATTGACTATTCAATTTGTAACATTTGTGAAAAATAAAACATATTCTAAAATTGGAAGACGTTTAGAATACCTTGAGGCTGTGCCGGAAAAGGACAAGCAAATAGAAAATATGAATAGTTAGTGATGAACTCACGCGTTCCCATATGCACCGGCTGAAACAGCTTATCAGTTCGCATAACGAATTTATTTATGCGCGATGAAAACGTATTTTATATGTAAGCGTAAAGGGGGCAAAGGCAAAGGCTGGAAAGCTGATTTATGATAGGGTTCCTTCAGGGATGGTCCGATACGGGAAAAATGTGTGACGCTGACCAGGCACTGATCCCATTGATGGCTACTGGCCCGAAGTTGCCAAGCTATTTTTTGGCGGTCACTAAAATTCTTGGGTATCCATAAAAACTAACCAAATATGGAATAGAAGTTAACCATGTAAGTAAATATTAGTAATAAAATAGTCAATTTTAAAAGTAAACTCATCTTTTTGATCCAATACTTTAACAGCGACACTTACTATGTCATTGACGACTATACTAGCCATTTCTGGATTTTCGCGACACATACAGGTGCGCGCTCTCAAAAGGTGTCGCCACAGCTGACTGGTTAATCAGATTCTAAAGAGCGTTGTTAATTATTATCTCGAATCCAAAATTGCCAAACGTCGCGCGGAATATTGAGGTAAAGTACGTTTACGTCATACAATTAATTTGCACTTCTCATTTACAATTTTGAAAATATCGTTGACTTTATTGCAGAAAGTCTTCGAATTACTATGTTTCTGTAACGAAAAGATCACCGAGTGCAATGGGTTAGAATATAATGACTTCTCTTATTCCTTTATATTAAGCAATCAAACATATCTCTACATGTATTAGAGTATAATACTTACAGTACTTCTTCTGCAAAAATAGAATTGTAGAATTAGCAACATGGGAAAATGAAAACGTATTGCATTTCTCGAAACATTTATTTACAATTTCACAAGGTCTTCCTTCAGTGCCATATTTAATTACAGAAATATCATCATTTTGGTATCTGGCGGACATACAAACAAATGAAGAGAGAATTTAACGATGAAATAATCATTCCAAATTACTTAATTAATAAATAATAAATAATAAAATTTGAATGTTTGTGGTATGAATATTCATTAATACTAATACTTTGTTAATACTATTTACTAATATTATCCTCGTATATTTCCAAAAATCAACATGTTTAATTATATCTAATAAAGAACAGAATAACGTTAAACACTGACAAAAATGGTATACCCTATATTATTGCAAAAATATTTGAAACACATTCAACCTTAGAAAACGTTCAAGAAATTTTGTCGTGGAGAGATGTAGAATACAGATAACCATGTGCTAGAGAATGACTGTACTTAACTCAGCTGTATTGCTGTAGATAGGCTCGCACGCTCACGCGCACATCCACCCACTCATTTTCTCTTTATCTTACTGATACTTTAACTGCTTATGTTCATGCACACAGGACACTGCAATCAGTCTCGTACATTTAGATCGGTAAGGTAGACAAAATTGAGTCACGAAATTTCATACAACGTTAAGTCTATGTTATACGTCGTCCATGATATTCACAATAATTAATTGAGAACCAGTTAAAATGAAAATTTTAGTCTAGAAAAACGCACAGGAAATTTATTCCTCATCGTGTTACCTAAAAAAAGTTTCTTAAGGATTGCGACACCATGGTAATGTACGTCACTGTTGGCTCCGAGGAGAATGGAAGGCGAATGTCGGCAAGACAGGAACGGTGTAACGGAGCTGAAACCCGTGGATTTTAGCCTGAAAATAGTTCGACGGGCGAGGTATTCGGTGCGTTGAAGAATATGAGACATTTTTCAGATATCTCCGTTCTTCATGATAGACTTTGTCCGACTAGTGGCGAAAACCATTTGGAAAATGGACTCGGTGAAGCCTTTTACGGCTGAAATGGAGAGAAATGGGATTCACGACGTTACATAATTAAACGGAGATTTCTATGAACCCTTCAAAGCTTGTTTCCCTGTTCTGGCCCCCTTTTCAACATTTATCTCGCCTCTCTCCGCTGGCGGCCGCGCCACGTATAAACGATTGCTGAAAATATTTGCAATTGGAAATTGTCGGAGTGTTACTTCTATAATTCAACGAAATTGCTAGTTTCCGAGTTGTGACGTAGATTGAAAGTTAAATTACACGGAGCAATTTCATTTCTCGAATTTTTGTCTTCGTTCCAGATGTCGTTAGCAATCGCTCCAAACGTGTCTTTGAGAAATCACGGAGGAAGGTTTTAAGTTAACATCGATTTTACGTAACAGATAAAAGTTTTCCTGACAGGTTCAAGTTTACGACGGACCTTTTCGGAATAGCATTAAATTAATGCTTGCATCTTATTTTCAATATTAAGTGACGAAACTTATCTTTGGCGTCGATCGAAGGTTACATTGTCTGCGCAACGTGTCATGTACTTAGCTGACGATTCGTTTACATTGTCATGTTTATCAGAGCGTAATCTTGTTGGCACGCTTTACAAGCTTCACACTTTTGCGGTGCGGAAATACTTTCGAAAATGCGTTTTTAATTTAAAGATACGTGTGTAGTTCTTCCTACTGTAATTTACGATCTGTAATGTATGGGTAAATACATCAAAATGTAAAACAGTAATTAGAAATAACGAGAATAATTTACTGAACACGTAAAGGGAGAAAGCCAATGATAATGATGAAAATCAAATACTATTATTTGACTCAAAGTGGTAATTATTGTAAGGATTTCTTACTTCCAGTATTTTTTCAAAAGTTTGGTTGAACTGTATGTTACTGTGAAACCCTAGGTTTCCTTGGAATCCAAATCCAGCAGCCCTGTTATATTAGAGATGAATTGTAGTAATCTAAGTAGTATGATAAAGATAAATACGTAAATATAATATTATTTCTGTAGAATTCAATAATATTTAATGTTGATTAAATTAATTTTATCAAAAACTAGTTGCATGTTTCTAATAATTTTAGAAATATGGTATGACTGTTTTAGGAATTCTAGTGCCGGGAAATCACTAAACTCTTAAATTTTATAGTTTCAAATACTATTTGGACATAAATTCGTATTATATATTAATCTATATAAAATTGTAACAATTTATATTATAGTTTTAGTTACTACTCCTGTCTAAATTTTATTATGTATTAATCTATATAATATTGTAACAATCTATCTTTGCCTAAAATGATATTAATTTGTATTACGCTATTAAATTATTAAATTATTCATAGAGGAATAGAATTATTTATGAGAAAAATTGAATCACTTAGATATAAAAATTTTGAGGAAACAGTTACCGAATGTCGGAAATTTGAAGTGTGAGAGTTACGATGTCCCAAGGGTCATTATGAATTTAATCTCGTTTAAACACAATCAATAGTTTGGTTAGAGTGGTTTAGTCAACTAGTTTGCACACATTGATCAATAACTCGGTCGAGTACTGACTTACATAAGTCGCCATCCATACGCGTTTATGGGAGCATTTCACTTGAGTGACGTAGTTCTGTATAGTAACAAGTGGTGATGTATTAGATGAAGTAAATTCATGGGCCAATAACATCTTAACCAGTGTCCTAGAATTCCTCCTTATCACTTATACTATAAATTTATTGTAAACAAATATTTTTACCACTAATTCAATTTTCATTCTGTTTTTCTTCCGTAGTATTTTTTGTATATTATTTGGTATATCGAACATTGAATTTGTCATATCTTATTTTTATAGGTTATGTCATACATCTTAATCAGTGTCCTAGAATTCATCCACATCACTTACAATACAAATTTAATCTACACAAACGTTTCTACCAGTAATTCAATTTTCATACTATTTCTCTTCTGTATTATATTCCGTATATTATTTGCCACATCAAACATAGGATTTGTCATATGTTACTTTTGTAGGTTACGTTTTTTGCGCAATAAACGAAATTTTAGCCTTTTGTCGCAATTATAGTTTGAAAACTTTGGTTACAAACTGTGTTCAATAGAAATTATGTCTTAACGATGAGCCATTATTGCAGCTAGCTTCTTCAGAGATCGATTGACACACTGCTATCCATACGTGCCTGTTGGATGCCAAGTATACACATGTACATGTATGATCGTATTAGAGAAACACAATCTTCAACCATATGTTCATTAATTGCACTAATGGACAAATTAGAAAGTTGGTAGGAGCGTGTTCCAAATGGTACATAGCTCACAGATACTATAATAGCCAATATTGCTTAGAATACCTTTTTCAGGGACGCCCTTTGTTTCCTAATTCACATAAGTCTCCTTTCATTGTGAGCCCAGTGCTTTCCATTTCTTTAACAGAACCGACTCAAAAATTGTATATTTATTTAAGGTTTATTTGTTTAGGATATGTAATTAGCTAGATAGGTCTGTTTTAGATATTATTGTATTTTGAAGAAATTCCAAACTGTCCTTAACTGGTGGACACTCTCTTGGTCTATATTACTTAGAATCTTTTTTCAGAGACACCCTGTGCTTCCTATATTCGTTACATTCCTAAATTCACATTCTTCTCTCTCTATTTTGAATCTGATGATTTCTTCTTATCTAATAGGACCGATTACAAAATTGTAGGCTTATTTAGTCCTTATTTATTTATAATATACTCTTAGTTATTTAAGTTTATTTTAGGTATTTTTACATATTGAGCAACATTCCAGATATATTTGACTGGCAGATGAAATCCTGGTCAATATTGCTTAGAACCCTTTCTTCAGATATATTTTGTAACTTTTAATTCACATACTTTTCTCTATATTCTGAGCCAGATATTTTCTACTTCTGTAATAATGTTGATTAAAAAATCGCAAGTTCATATAAAGTTTGTTTATTTAGGATATATTACTAGTCATTTATGTTTAATCAGGGAATATTGCATACAGAGAATCGTTCAGGGAAATGTTAATCCAGTGAAAAAAATACTCTGTGTACAACTAAATTCTCTTCCGCCGGTAACAGACTAGCGCCACCTGCGCGCTAATAAACCAAACTATGCGAATAAACACTCATCTGTCGCAGAATGTACTCTTAACCGGTCATTCGATAAACCATGCATGAATAACAGCAAGACAGTTCACCGAACAGCCACCCAAAACGCTTCCATCCAAATTGCTGCCACTCCAAGGGGAAGCAGTCACAGTATCTCGCGTATTTTCCACTAGCCTACCCGTATACATCCCTCAGATGCAGAGCCATTCACCAAACGACCTTTCTCGGATGCAGAAAACGGTGCTTACTTCGGCACGTAGCTACGTTAGGGCCGCATCGAATAATACTGTCGTCCATAAACGAGACAGTTAGCCGTTGGTTACTTCTGCCACCGGTGTGTACCATAAAGCTTACGGTGAATCGACTGTGAGCAGCACGGTGCAGCAGCGTCGCTCTGCCGTGTTGCACGTACGTGGCCGGGGGTGGTGCACGGGCTGGCTGAAGGGGTGCACCGGGTGGGAGCGCGACCAGAGCATAGGCAGCCATTATTGAAATGCAGTAAATGGCCGTGAGCTTCAATTGCCCTTGCGAGCTTCGGGCGTGACGGGTGGGAGCGCGACCAGAGCATAGGCAGCCATTATTGAAATGCAGTAAATGGCCGTGAGCTTCAATTGCCCTTGCGAGCTTCGGGCGTGCCGTTTGAATGAGAGGCGCCTACACCCTGGCCGCGTCCACGCCCCGCGTCACCACCCCGCGCACTCTTCCGCGATTCCACCCTGCCATGGATGGGAGGGAATTACGAGAATTCGGAAAAATTCTGCTCGCTTTCGGCGCACGAAAACACACGGGGTACCGAGGCTGATCGTCCTACGGACTGCTCGCCACCGATGGCCGGGATGTTACCAGGCCTAATGCTTTCCCCCAGGATACTATGGGGATTCCTTTATCTCCGCTACGCTGTGGTTTCCACCGAGGCTTCTATCGTGTGTTGCGTTAAAGCACATGGGCATACTACATCTCCTTTTTATGCTTTTCTTCCTGTTATTTGCTCTGGGTGTCGACTATAACGGACTATTCATGGAAACGAGATAGTTACAGTTCCTGCTCATTGAATTTATTCTTTTGCAAATCGTATTTGCCATTTTGCATGTCGAGTGCTTGTTCGTTAATATTTCATTTCAGGACATTAATATAATTAGTTAATATGTTATATAGACAGACATATAGATTAGACAGAAGTATAAATTAGCTAAGAAGGAAGTAAGCTTTATTATAATTGTTACTATTAGGTGTTTATTGAACAGTAATTACCGTTTTATAGAAGTATATGTGTGTTATGTACCTTATAAGTGCAGATGACTCTCCTATAACACGGTAAAAAATTTGCTAGAAAAAACCGTGCAATGGTGAAACATGTTGATCGGCAATGACCGAGGTGGGCTAGGCTCGATAGTGAGGCTGCTGAACTTGGAGCTGTCCTGTACATGGTAGTACTTCGCGTATGCTAGTCGGTCTTTTAAATAATGGTGAACTCGTTCGGGCGCGTCGCGATTTTTCACGTACTAGCGTCTTTGATATTCAATCCCATATTTTTATGGAAACTTGAAAATACCTTAGCGTTGCAGGAGTAGAGTTATAGTATACCGAATCGAGCTTCCCTTCGTAAGACACAAAACAAAACAAAGCTTCTGTAGAGTCACTACAATTTAATACGCTCCAAGTTAGATTAGGTTACCTTTGATACGGATAACGACAGCTGGCTGCGCCACTAGGGCGCATGTCGTGTCTCGATGCGTAGCCACCTCCACGTAGTGGGACCTGGTAGTCGGCATCGTTTTCCAAGTGTAATTTTTCGAGAACATTACGAAGCTAAGAGCTACGTAGAGAACGTACGATATTTGCTGCCTATTGGAAATTTTCAATGCTGTTTATGAGCTTCAAAAATATAAATCGATCAGAAGTAATTCTAAGCTAAATATGTGTTAGTGGAGAGATTATGTCTGGTGTATGCTTCACGCCTATTTTTGGCCGACAGGGCTTCGTGACTACAGGACATTACTGTAACCAGGATTCGGAGATTCTTATAGTACGCATTTCAACGTATATTTCCTGTAAACTACGACTAGCTCTACATATCGACTCGGATTTGGGAGTATCTCAAACTTGGCGAAATAAAAATTTACGATCCACGGTACTTCGTTAACTAATTATGCGACCGGGTGCCAAGGTCTTAGATTCGTAATAGTATTATTAATATAATATTATTAGTTATATTATTAGAGCAAAGTGCTCGATTAGTTATATACAGTAATCCATTTTCAGCCGCGTATATTAATTACAGACCTAATATTTTCTGTAACTTTAAAACTTTTAGTCCACGCGATGCCGTACTTTCGGAGATGAAAGGACTGGCACGAACGAATTAAAACAGCGTTTCCGCAACGCCTGGTGAAGTAGGTTAAATTGGGCGTACTTCCATAGTACTTAGCCTCTGCAACTTGTAAGTAATGCAATTCTTGGCGTTGCACGGGAATGACGTAGTTACGATTACGTAAGACGGACGCGTCAGACTGCTATTTATGTCAGTACACCTCTCCTTTGCTCCAATGGACGAGAACGCCTTTGGAGCCCATTTCACTTCATTAAGGCAATTGCGGAAGGCTGGATTAGTTAGTGATTAATGACTCGAAATGCTGATACCTGCGAAGGATAGAGTTCGACTAACAATCCTTTCACTGGAATTGGGAACCGCGATCAACGAATCTTAATTCCACCTCGTATACCTTGATTTGGACATATCTATTCGATTTTAATTATTGCTCGAATTAACTGCTGCATTCCTTTATTAATAATCCTGTCTAAATTTTAGAAAATATTATCTACAGCATCGTCATTTTTGTTCAGCCCCCAAGCTATGGAGGTTGATCAGCGTAGATTTTCAGTGGCAAAAGCTTCCACCATACTTTAGCACGAACCTGCATTGCACATCATGGCTGCTGTCACACACGTGAAACTAAACTACGTGCTACCTACAGATGCCCGAATTAGGAACTTATACAATGTACGTGATAAGCGGATTCTAACAATCCTCTTAATATCCTCAATGCATATTTCCGAAATAACTGGCTGACACCAAATATGACATAATTCTCAATTCCTGTCGAACTTTCTATACCGCGGCAAGGATATCTCCGCTTTCAATGCATGTTCCTGAACTAATTTCCCAAAATACCTCATCAAACTTTATCTAATTCTTCGCTGAATCGGATATAGCGAATCTTTTCTATGAATGTAAATTTATAAATAAATTACCTACTACGTTTCATAAAAGCACTCATTAGAATTCTCTATAGATTCCATAAATAATTTACCAATGGTAAATCCAATAAGACACATCCTAACAAAAGAACTATCAAAGGGGACAAAATGACTTGTCTTAGATATTCTATGTTCGCAATTGCTGAGAGTATCCCGTTGCTTACGGCAAAACTAACGTAATGTAACACAATTTCAATCATGCACACGTTGTTTTACGAAGGCCACCGAGAGAACGAGGTTCGAATGTGCAAAGCTCAGGTCAGTCGGTGAAACCTCGAGTGACGTGTGGGACCCTAGTATGACCATAAATGGTCACGTTAAACCCTTGCAGTGGACGGTTTCTTGGCTAGAGGATAGTGGAGGTTCAAGGATTCTCTACTAAAAAACTGACGATAGCTTTTGTGCTGTAAATAGGGAGTTATATAACAGCAGGGTTGTAGAGTTATTTCATTTCGATGCCTCGAAAACTGTTACATTACATTAAATTTGATACATTAATAAATATCGATCCTGCAAATTTTATGAGATGGTGACAGAAGCTCACCTCTCGAGTGCAATGGGTAAATATGTAATTGGATTCGAAGACAGTGCGTTTGGATAGCAAACTACTAGAAGCTTACGCTTATCCAGCTATCCGACCTCCGCGAGGGCGATGGGGATAAAACACCCACACATCCCCCTATGTAGGGGTTGGGATACACAGAACCAGCGCCAACCGAAAGTGCCAAGGGCACAACCGGTACTGCCAATTTGTCTAACTGGGATACTAATCCCAGTCGACTCCCTTGGTGTTGGGACGGGAGCTTTCTAAATCCCTATTGCTTCGGGAGGACAGCACCCGAGCTGTACGATGCGCAACTCACACGCCGGGCTTCGAGAGCACTTGCCTGCGATGTAGGCTTCAACCACTGCCACCACGAGGCCAACCCAGCGACTGACGGGCGGGCAGCAATAAGACAGCCAGCCCAGGACTAAATCGGTCTCCCGTGGTACCGGTGATCACGGGAGGACCGGTCGTCCCGTTCGTGGCGAACCACTACCGTTCTGTGGCTGCTAGCCCACCTCGACGTAGGTGCACGTCAGCAAGGCACCGTGCGTTCGCCAATCACATACTACGGCCGACCAAGGTCGACCGTAGCCACTGCGGGGTGGATTCGAGAAAACTTGTCATTCGATCGAGTTGTGAAGTTAAGAGTCGAAGACGAACAGGGTTGTGATATTGCAATAATGCGTTGAACGTTGCAGTAAGCCGAGAAATAATTCGTACCTTTTTTGTCATTCTCACATATTTCTATTGTCGTTAGCTATAAACATAACCGCCGTCCAATCTCTAGACTAATATCGATTTTTATTCGATCACGAACATGATTAAGCATGCTCTTTTAACACCATTACTCCGATTTAACCGTTTGTCCTCGAGAGGCTCCCTTCAGTCTACATTTGATGAAATTTCGAGGATCGATGTACATAAATATGTCAAATTCTAGATAATGGAACGTTGTGCGTGGCATCAAGATCAAATATCCCTACGTGCTAATTATCATACGATTTCTTACTCCTGCTTATAAAAATATCGTCAGCTGTGTAACGAGAAATCTTTGAACTCCCACCCTTCTTTAGCCAAAAGATTGTCAAGAGCAAGGGGATAATATATCAAATTCAATGTAATGTAATATTGTGCGAAGTATCGATGTTAAGCGACTCTACAGCCCCATATTTATTACTGAAAAAGGCATCGTCAGTATTTCAGTAGAGAGTATTTGAATTTCTACTCTTCTCTAGCCAAATAGCCATCGAGTACAAAGGGTTAATAGGAGGATGCTAATTCAAATAAGGCTTCGTGTTAAATTAATTGACGAAATAGACATGAAATTAGGTACGAGTTTGGTGAATCTTTGATGCATATATTCTAGTTGAAATGCGATTTAATTTAGAATTGAATTTTGTGTTAAATTAATCATGAAAGTACACTAAAATTTTAAACTGCTGTCGTCTGATAATACACGAATTCTGATTAAAATCAAACTTAATTTTGGAACAAATTTTTAATGGAATTAATTGTGCAAATGTGTAGAATCTATAATGGGGTCTCGATAACTTGATCTATTATAAGACAGGCGGAAATGTGTGGAATCGTATCTTATGACTAATAAAATTTTCCAGCGTATTAAAAAGTTTATTATGCACTTCGTTGTTGGGAGAGAGAGATATTATTGAAATTAACTATAATCGTGGTGGATGTTATCAGTTTCTTGTTTGACAATTTAAAGGAAAAGTTTGTAGGTACTGCTGGTTAACTAGCTAGACTTTGCCAGTTTCAAAAATTTTCAAGACACACCTCAAGCTCACTGCGACAGATTAATAGGGCACTGCAATACATGTTCACACATTATGTGATCTTATTCTTGTGGGTCTAATGTTTCGTCTATTGGCACGCCTGACATTTCAACGAATACATTGTCTGGAGTACATGCTTAGACGAGATATTCTAGTTGGAATGTAGCTGACGTTATTAATCATTCATACTATGTATATACCTGCTACAACCGATTTGAGTACATACAGCAGGTATCCCTAGTGAATTCTGAAAATGATTACAGGCAGCAAAGGATTCGCATGATGAATTGTTTGGCATAGAAAGAAAGAAATATTGTCTCCAGATGTACTTGTGCCTGTGTGCTGAATTACTCGCTGTCTATTAATTTCTTGTGATTAGCTTAAAATGTTATTGGATAGCAGAAAATTTAATATCGCTGGATTTAATTAATGAATACTCAAGTATCTAATAAACCCTGTTTGCAATTATGCAACTACCGTGCAAAGTACGTGTACGTATAGAAAGCTTTACAGAAAGGGAAAGCCACTGAAAGGAAAATAATTTTATTTCTAATTACATGCACAAAGCGAAAGAGGAAATGTTTAAAGTATGGTTATGTGTCATTTACGTTCTTGGTGTACTGTATCTGTTGTAGCGTGAGAACAAAGCTAGTTCGCTACCTTCTAAAGTATTCCGAAGAAATGCTATATTTCTGTATACTCATTTTCTCGTACGATTATGTTCCAGCCAGTGCAAGAATAGCCTAAGGTAAAAACCATTCGGCTTAAGATATTTCAAACATTCATTCCTGAATCTTAAAAAACACGTGCCTAACGCAATACGGTAATTCATTTAGAAACTATACCCTAATAACGTTTCTACTTTTCAAAGTAGTATATTATTAAATATAACAAATTACCTAAAATTGCAAAATACCATATTAATGCATTTAATTTAATTACGACACGGACTGAAACACAGTTTTAAACCGTTTTGCCCATTATATTTTGGTTTATGGGACAACTTACAGGTGGTTGTATTAAATTTTCTTACCGTACAAGAATGCTACGCTACTGTTGGATATAATCATCGTCTCAATTATTTCGTTGCATATTCAATGAGCCACTTTAATCAATTCAGGCATGTTTCTTGTCGACACATGCTGTGCTTGTTCTTGCACGTATTATTGTAATATACTACTCGTATCTAATGCCATATGTTGTAACAAGGTCATAATAATAGTACAATTGACATTGCTATAGCGAAAGCGTTAAGTTAACCTGTTAACTTGCTCGTGCCTTTAATCAGAAACTTCTTCGGTTAAGGAATTAAGAGCTAACGAATGTGAATCAATTTCAGCTAGCCTTCATTTTAACTCTTGATAATGAAGATATAGTTAATTTCTACATTAAAAGCGAAGAAATGTAAATCATACTAGTTGGGACATGTGATCAGAGACACCATCCGTATTAGAAAGGAAAATAAACCTTCATAAAATTACCCAAGAGTGAAATAATTTTTAACAAACGTTGCAAACGTGTACATGACAATACGTTTTTCACGCAAATGTAACGTTACATCATGGACAACAGATATGTTACTACATCAGGCAAAGTATTGTAAATTGATCACTAGATCTGACCCAAGTCTAGCTCAAGCCAAAAAATAACAGCATAAGTCGTTTATTAGATTAATAATCTGATACACCTGACCAAATGAATTACTAGACTCAGAAGGAGGGTGCAAGTCCTTCGGCTCATTGATTTAGTTGAACCTTTGCAGGTTTGTAGATTTAGTCGTCCGGTTCAAGAAAATGTGCCATTGTGAGGGCAACAACTCGATAGTTTTTGAAATATTTATGTTTAAAGCTTTATTATACTTAACTATATGTTTGTTCCGAACAGTTATCGATATCCATCAAGTGGCATTGTGGCCTGACAGCAGCATCATGGCAGGATATTAGGATATCCAGTAGGACATTCTATTAGATCACAACGGCACATGACTTGAATAACAAAACTTTAGTCATAGACATCTTGTAAGCTATCGTGTAGTTGTTACAATGATATAATTTCTAGAACTGGATGTCTAAATCTAAACACTGGCAAAACATCAAATAAATCTATGACACAAAGGACTTGCACTCTCATTGTCAGTTTAACCTATTCAAATCTAATTCAAACAAGGAGAATTTACATAAATAGGGGATGAAGGTCAAGGATAGCTACAATTCGAAGAATACCATAAATCAAAGCATACCTAGTGTATTCCTAATGTACCCATTCATCGATACGAATCCTAGTACTCATCCGATTTCACTCTAAAGAATATTGAGAAATCCGTATAACTTGACACAACCATAATTCATGGCACGTTACAGACAACATGTGCACGCGAAATTCGAAATGACTCATATACATGCACATAAATGACAGGAACTCCACATACTGAATATTCATACATGAACGATATATCTACATAGCTCGGTTCATGCACCATCAGGGATCATCGATGGCATCACGCTAAGACGCATGATAACGAGATTCATCATCATGGCGCATTTCTGCCGTAATTGAGTCCAATTTCCACGGATCCTGGAAAAATATAGTGCTCGCGTGTAAGGACACGGATGCAACAATTTTCCAGCTGCACGAACTTCGCGGCTGTATTGATTTTCGAACAGCTCTTACTTGTAACCGGAGGTATTCTTCTTTAACAGGACAGAAAGTGTTGCTAGATTACTCTGGTTTCGAAACGGTTGGGAAAATTGGAGTTATGTTCATAAGTAGGTCACAGTGGATGATTTTTATGCTTTCTATTCGTGAAAGTTTTACCAGAGATGATTCTCAACATTTTTCAGAAATTTTGCGAAAAACAAATTTTCCGTTCCGAACTGTAGATGCAGTAAATGGCAACAAATGAATCTAAGTTTAGTTACATTTAGAATCAGAAAGTTTTTATAATCAATGGAGAGGATTAGGTCAATGCAATGACCTAACGTAGCTACTGAATACTGAATACAATAAGAGGTTTGTATTTTCGTTAATATTTCAAGAAAATGACCTATGAATCATAAGAATTAGCAAATAACAAATAAATTTTATGTGAATCTCACATCTTAATTGAAATGTATTTTGTGAAGTGACGAATTCTAGGGAAAATAAGCGTGTAACTACGTACTAGTAACTAAGGAAATAAAGAACAAGCAAGATGTGCTATTAATTATAAATAGGTAGCTACATCCATGTTCTGGTTCGTGAAGCGTTTAATGCAGCTTCTCTAATTTATAAGATAATGTATTGTCATGTTTTTGGCACTAGAATAATTTCCTAGACTACTGGCATATATTTAAAAGCTAGGTTGAAGGTTATAATTTTTTATGGACAATTCGTGTGCTCGTTAAGTATAATTAATTACATTCTCAGACTAAATTGCGATATCCTCACAACCGAGTGAGAGTGAAAAAGATGAAATACATTTATTCAGACCTGTACAAATATTTGTAAGGTACTAGCACGTTCTGCATATTGATTTACTGACTATGCTGACGGTAGAAGCTTGTGTTTCTTTCAAAGCTCAAAGTTCACAGTTTAATGTGCAGGAAAAGCCAAAGTTAACTATGTTTCTCCCTGCAAACATTTTAGGTAAAACGTTTCATTTAAAACGAAATCTCAACGTCCTGTATACTGATACCACTCCTATAACAACGCCATATTGTACTAACGTGATGCTCCATATGCAGCATGTAAACCATATATCTGAAAATAAATTATTTTTAAATTCATTTTGAAACACCCCATATAGCTGCATGGTTAATTATTATAACTTTTTCTTCATTCCAGCAACTTAAAATGGATGGTACACAGACGAAAATGAAGGTTTATAGCTCATCAGAGTTTTCAAGCAGCTTCCCCGTCATATAACGTCTTCAGGTGTATGCACTCTGCACAACAGGCGTTCCACGATGTGATTCCCAATTCAATTGGTTAAATTGTAGACACTTTCTCTATTCTTATCTAATATCCTAATCAAGAAACGGTTTACATCCTAAGCAGCAGCGCATAGTCTACATGTACCTATCATTTACGGCAAAGTCAGACCAGTGTCCCAAATTAGCCATGACCAATGTATACACGGTACACGTACGTACATACTAGACACACCACACCAAAAATCGATCACAGAAAAGCACAACAGGACCCAGCAACAAAACGTCTGTAGATCATATAAGACGTCGATGAACTCCGAATCATGACGCTAATACCGAAAAACTTTCTCTGAACAATTTACCCGCAGCCACAGTCCCTCAGTATCAACCTAACAGCCCCAACACTGCCAATTCCACCTACTATACGCCCACCCGCGAGGAGCCTGTGACGCAGCCAGGACAGATCCTCGGCACACCCATACATGCTGACGTAAAGCTTCGAACTCACGACACCCCCGTACAGACGGTACCAACACACCATCTCCTGATTTATAACCAGCTATGAAGCTTGTACTTTAATTAGCACCGAAACATGTCGAGAGAATACCCGACAACCAGTGCCCCATCGATATCCTAATCACACGATCAAGGACCAGATCTGCTCTGAGAAGCTACCCTGCCTCACCAGGCCGGATAACGATGTATCATCCAGGCCTCTGTGCATCCTAGCTTTCCATCCGCGAAGAGTAGTAGCTTATATCCGCAGAATCCGTGGTCGAAAACAGCCTGTTCCTCAAAGTATCGAGTCATAGTGGCGGGAGATTCACTGGCAGATTGCGTTCGCCGGTGAAATAATGAGTTCCAGCTGGTAACGGGAAGCTTACTTCCTTAGCAGGACAGAACGCGCGACATTGTTCCGTTTTCGAGCTCCACAGATCACGGCGTGTCCCTCGTTAATTGATAACCTCACCACGTGCGCGGGACATGTACCTGGCTGACTAGAGAGCAGGCGAGCCTGCGTTCCGCCTTCTCTTCCCTCTCCTATCGTCCATTATGCATGTCGTTTGTTGAAAAGTCAGGTAACTTGTCACACTAGATGGTCATCTACTCATGCATCGCAAACTAAAACAAATCGTTGAAAAGACGAACTGCACCGACACGCTTGGCGTTACGTGTTCGCGATTATGAGAGTGGACGTTGCGTGCTGAATTTCAGACTGCGCGCGATGTTGGCCGATACAATTTGGCTTGTGGTGCCCGTTGAATGATTGCCGTATTCTTGTGGCCTTTGATTGTTCTCTTTAGGAAATAGCATTGGCTGAGTAGTAGACTGGCGATGTCTGGTACTGTATTTGAGAATTGGGATATTGGTGGCTTTTCATTCTGATCAGAATTCAGAGTTAGATGAGTAGTTAACGCTATGACGCACCCTGTGTCACCACGTTGGTGTCACGCGAAAACTATCAGACAAATTCCAGTGACTCCACGTTAGCATCATGAGCAAATGATGAGTCAGTCCTACCGTCTCCAAACGAAGGAGTCCCTATTAGACGCGCGGGCGGCATATTGTTAATTGGGAATAGACAGATGTTAACTGTATTTGAGAGTTAGGCGTGATATCGGGATCTTCGTGAGCTTTGGTCACACTGTTGAGAAGCTGGAATAGAAATTAAATGCGTTTGAGTTATATAACCGGAGATACTGGGTGCAAAACCTGAGAGCTAGCTGTGGTAATGATTCTGTGTTGAATTTTAGGCGTTGTTCAATTATTTGGAGTTGGGTGTGTCGATGAAATTCAGCGTTAATTGGGTATTGAAAGTGAGACATTCGACTATTGAATATGGAAGCTAGCTGAATATGTTATTTGATGCTGCGTTCCAGCTGTTAGAAATTGTTTGACAGATTTTGGTGGACTTTGAAGTAACAGTGAGCTGTCCAGTCAGCTTTGAAGATTATTTTACTGTTGTGCAACGTCCCTGGGACAAGAGGAAAAGTGCTATAACTATTCACGACTTGTGCCGTACGGGTCACGTGGGCTGCTTGATACATGCTCTACCTTCTTTAGATTAACTCTAGAAACGAGTCATGCTTAGCTAAAAATAATAGTTTCGATAAAACTATGAAAATGAAAGTGAATGTAGATCTTGTATATACAGCACAGTGTATAGTATATAGGGCAATTGTGACGACAGACCGTGTAATAGAAAGAAGAAGTGTATACTCGGTTATGAAACAAAGTATATGGCAAAGTGATATCTTGGCGAAACTGATCGGGATTATATATACATAAAGGAGTTCAGTAATCAGAGCAACCTAATGTTGTGAAAGTAAGTGCGGCGTGTTGATGGGGAGTGAATAAGGAGGAGTCTGTCACATTACTGTAAAGACCGTAGTATTAGACTGTGGATAGAGAATTTCATAGAAGACGAAAAATTATCATACGACTTCAGTATTTCGATGAATAGGATAGATACTCATATTGCATTAACATAAATATAAAAATTCAGTCATTAATATAGAGTAATTTGTTCTACCGTATTTCACATTCTAATGAAAAGTTAGTTACCTTATGTGTTGTAAACACATACCTTTTCAGACTTTCAGCTAAACAAAATTTTAATTAGCATCCCATCGAACTTTATAGTCGATTGTAGTTACACGTTGTCAATTAAATTTAATCTTTTTGGTACCTTACGTTTCCCTGCTATAATTACTGATAATATGTGCCTCCCAATGGTTGACTACTCTGTTTTAATAAGGAGTTGTCCGATGTATTATTTACTTTTAATATTCATCTATAAAAAGTTATCAATCGTACGTAGAAAATGCAAGCCAAGCTATTAGCACAGAAAAATACATATGTAAATATATCCACCACTTGGCATTACAATATTTTAATCGGCATGAAGTAGCCGGTGACGTCCACGGAATTACACGATTCTGCAAATAGTACGTACTGTGTACACAGCATCTACGCATCGTAAAGCCCTATATTAAAATTCCGCTGTACCTTATGTACGAAATTCCAGAGACAGGTAACGCTTATCGTTAATTCGCAACAATAAATTTAAAACAGAGCACATTCAACAACTGATATACCACCGAGATAGAATTTAATCTAAATTTCTTAGAAGCTACCGCACTTTAGACAATTCCATTGTACTGTTTTTGGACAATTAAATTCGAATATTGTAGTTATTTCAACTATTAAATTAATTTACAGAATTATGATCGAAAAATGCTATTTTGAAATTACTTACAATCTACCTGTATATACGTATTTTTGATAGCATTCAATTATTTCTATTTTTATTTAGTCATATTGCGAGTATACAATTTACACATATTAAATAAACTCAATCATATAATATGCGATCAGGGAAATTATATAATACTTACACTTCAGGAATTTTATATTTTGCAAATATTATATTTTGCAAGAAAAAGAATTATTTAGTTAATTTTAATGCCGATGATGCCAATAGTCATTCAAGGCAATGCAATGCAACGGGATGACGTGTAACTGAGTTAGTACGAATAATGGCACATTAAATGAACTAAGTGGTTACACGATGTTCACGACATGGATTTGATTCGTTGATTCTACAATTTTTAAAATTATCATCAAGGTACCGTCTTGTATACGGAATTCCGAGTACCTTGAAGTTGCTGTATCACCCACGGGTTTCGAAAAATGTGAGTATTCCTTATAAAGCACAACTTTTTTCTGATATACAGCCTAAATATAAGAAACAGGCATAAATTAACAAATCTATTATTAGTAACAAATTGTTCACATTGTAAGCTTAAAATAAAGGAGAAAAATTAATATATGGTTGACTTTTACTAGAACCTACGGCGTAAGTATCTTAAAATGTATTTGCATACTAAGCAAAAAGTTAATAAATTATTACACTGATTGTTAATAATAAATTAGTATTGTCATTGGCAAATTACTCACAACGTATGTTTATTACAAAGGCTAGAAAATTAATAAACTATTGGTTATTAAACCGGAAAAGGATAATTAATATAATTTAGGATTTTCTAAAGTTTGATATCTGGATGGACGGGTATACATACATATCTTCGTTGTGCGCGAAGGGTGGTCATTCGAAGAGTGGTTCGTGCTGGCCCTCCAACCTCACACCGCCTATTAAACAATTTACTAATGGTTATTGTTTTGTTCTAGGGTGTAAATAATTTTCTTTATCCGCTTTTAATTGTTTCTCCTTTTATCAGCTTTTAAACATTACTTCTCTCCTCAGAGATTATTTATTCCTTTCTATTTATTCTTAATTAGTATTTCGAATATTTCGTATAATATCCGAGTGTCCCATCGTTGCGTTTTTAATGTCTCATCGTTGTGATAATCGTTTAACTTACACAATTTTGTATCTTCTCCTATCAGTCCGTTTCATTTTAGGCTTTAATAATTTGCCTTTTCTCAGATTTCACTTTCACTTGACGATTCGAATATTTCTTATAATATTCGAACGTCTCGTAGTTGGGCTGTTCATTCGATTTCAATAATCACAATTGCTTATATTTGTTTCGCTCTTATCATGTTTTACTAATCATTTACTACCCTCTCCTTTTCATGCTTCAGATCTTTCAAGACATCATTGGACGTCGCGGGATGCGTGTGTTTAGACCAAAGTAGACCTAGGTAACTATAACATAGACGCCCAGACTAAGTATCATGTGCGTGCTAACTGTACAAATGTAAGCTACCTATCTTGCAGCGAAATATATCTATTCTCTTGCACCTCCCATTTACCGAATAGGACATAATTGTTCTCGCGATGTTCGCGATATTTCTTAAGTAACGGCTAGCCTCCGCGACGTTCTCACCGTGTATTCGAAAACTCCGTGCCTCGTAGGTCATTCCCGCTGCTCGTCTCAGATACCCATTTCTGCTACTGTCATTCACGTGATGCATCTTCATTTCTGGTAGCTTTCGGCCTGGCGAAGATTTTGTAGCAATACGAGGGTCCGTCGACCTTAGTCGTCCTGGCTGCCAATCCGTGTACACGACCGGGCGACGGGCCCTGCGTTTCGGAATCATTGCATGAGCATGCTCCCGATGCGTGCGCGTGGATCCGAATGTTAGGAGCCGCAAAAGACCCTCGGACTGACTCTGGGAGTTTCGCTGGTTTTTTGGCTGCCATTGGTCATCGAGTAAGCCATAGCGCGGTCGGCAGTGGCAGGATGGGTAAGGACCGATCGGGAGGGGACTGCGGCAGGAGGTGTTTCGTACACGGCAGTGCGTCTCGTAGGCTAGTCATTCTTTCGTATAGTCGCGAGCCCTGTCGTAAGACACGATATTTAATGAAGTGTCAGTAGATACACCTTAACTCCCTTCGCTCCACGCTAGGCTAGGTTACCTTTGACGCAGATGGCGTCCGCGGGCTGCGCCACAATGGCGCATGTCGGTTCTCAATGTTTAGCCAACTCCCCGTGGTGAGACCTGGTAATTGGTATCCTCTTCCTAAGACATTTTTTGCGAAGCGATGCCAAAATAAAAGCTACGCGCCAAAGTTGGAGTATTATGTGTAACCCAATGAAGTGTTAGGTATAACCTTGCCATAAGTTAGTTGTAAATTATTCATTAATTAGTTAATTGTTTATTACATATTATGTACAGGTTATTAACAAGTATAATATATTTCCCACCTATTATATGTATTAGATGCTTTCGAAGTGTGATGAACGAATTTCGATTACAGGTGCGTATTCAGGAAACTAAATACTGCAAGAATTACCTGGTAAGTAATTACAGAACACAATTCGAGGTGAACAGTGTAACCCAAGCTTTGATAAACACGTGCCCTTCGTAGATCTCTTCGATCGACCCTGAGACTCTCTATCCGCGATCAAGTTATACGTCCTCGCTATTCCTTCTTTTTTCCTTGATAAGAGGAGCTCCTGACCGTACGCGCGTTCGAATCTTCCACGGGGGGAATACATACTGACTCGTCTAGAGGCCAACGACGACTTATGGTCAGCTGTATCTATGACAGATGCAAATTGTACAAGGCATAGCACATACACAATCTCGTCATTCCTCTAATATGGACCGATCCGTGAACGACACTCTGCTAAGTGTTAACCGAGCCTTTCTCAAAATAGCGAATTCCGAAGAGGGGTATATTGCACGCTGATATCGCAACAAATCTTAGCTCGTTATCGGTTCTGTGCATTCTCGAATAGCATAAGCGAACGTCTCTCTAGCCGTCGCAGGATTGACGTGCTAGGTGATGTAAAAATACTTCGACTGCGAAAGTGGATGTTGTTTGTGGAACGAAGAAAGGAGTAGATCCCTTGATGGTTCCAAGCATTGTTTCTTTTTGAATGAGGAATATTTTGTGTGAGAACTTTGGTGTCGAGGAATGTCTACTTCGTTTGAGAACAATCGGTTCGTTCATTGTGCCTGATAGCTTGGGGGAAATTATAATGTTAAACGACTTGTACATTTCCTATACAAATTATCTTAAAATATTCAGATTTCGTTCTGATTTACAAGTTCCTACTAACGAAAAAAATGCCGATAAGTTTGCAACAATTCGGTGCCTATTACACGTCTACCTATTGGTCAAATATCCATCACATTATTTGAGGGGACAGGGTGCAAACACGTGAAGCGTACGAAGACCAACCGTGTCGGCCATTCACGAACAGCGGACTGAAGCGTTTCGTGTAAATCAAGCATCGAGCGCGCCTTGACAGCGTCAATTTGCTTCTCGACGTTTTCTGCTTCGTTACGTTGCAACGGGTCTGCAAAGGTCGATCGTTGAAACCGGCATTGCAGCATTGACCTCGATACGTAGCATTCGATGCTGCACTCCAAATTTCGACGGTCCATGCCGCGGATCACCGTATCCGCGTACTTCTCAGTTTGTCCATAGAGAACTGCGTGGACTTTAAAGTAGACAATACACGACATTCCGTCCTTCGGGCAGTTTAGCTTCCTTCTCTCCGAGACTTAGGAACACTGGAAACCCTTCGCTATAGTTCTATTATTATTATCTTATACATTTTTCCATATAAGTCCTTTCGTATTAAAAGTACTTAAACGCTTGTGACTTTTGTCACTAGTATTTATTACTTTATTATTATTATTATTAGTCCTTTGTCTTATGCAGATTTTCTCCTTTCACATATTTCCAAATGTTCACGTGCTGTGTTATTTTTGTATTCTTTGTTCTTCGTTCCATATATGCTTCTACCCTTCTGAAGATTTTGAAACACTCGTAACCATTATAATTATTATAATTACTGTTTTACTTTAAATTGGTTTCTAGATTTTTGAGATTTTGAAGTATTTGACATGTTTTATTCTTTGCTCTCTTTTTGCTTCGCAGAAGAGTGAAAAATCACATAACCCTTATTCCCTCCTATACTCATAACCTTAAAGAATAGAAGTTCAACTGAATTATCCTGTACAAATATCTAATATTAACACACGTTCTCGCAAACCTACATTTCACCGTTGCACAAAAGTTCTGCCGCCTTTTTACGGATATAGTGGAACAAATATGATATTAGAGGAATTAGTCTGCTGAGGTAATTGAGTATTACACAATACCATCCTGATCCACAGTTGTATACCTAGAATCTTACATGCAACTACCTTAACAAACCCTATTCTGTATGATTCTAACTGAATGAAAATCCCACCTAATGTATCACACAATAGAAGCATAATTCACAGCCATAGGCCAGGAACCTTTTTCATCAAATTACCCCAACAACCGCCACTTTACATGACTCCAATCAAATAAGGAAACGCAATCCGCCTTATCAAATCGTAGTAACATGATTCACTGTCGTATGCCAGGGATTTCTGGCATAAAACAACCTGAATGCACCCAGTTCTGTATGACTTCATCTAAATAAAAAATCCTACACACTGTATCACGTAATACAAGCATAATTCACAGTCATAGACCAGGAATATTTTTCATATAATTACGCAAACAAACCCCACCTTGCGTGACTCCATACAAATAAAAAGATCCAGTTTACCTCACCACACAATACTAGCATAATTCACTCTCATAGTCCAAGAACTTTTGACATCTAGCTACCTGAACCTACCCAATTTTGCATGACTTTATCCAAATCAAAGGTTCAGTCTAGTTTATCGCATAAGACTAACCAAACACACAGACAAAAGCCATAAACCTTCAATGTAACTAGGCCCGACAACCGCATTTCATTTGATTTTGTGAAAACCAAACATCGAACCTACTGTATGGCAAAACACAAACCTAATTAACATTTGTAACGGAAGAATCATTAACCCTTTGCTATCGATGGTCCAGTAGTGGGGACATTCGCAAGTCGATAAATGCAGAAAGCAACAGATAATTGCAGAAACTAATAATTTTGTGTTTCCACGTGTTATAAGTATTACTAAACACAACTAATCAGTTTCAACAAATTCTGCTTTAATATTTATATATTGTGTTGCGGCTGAATCATGCCGAACCCTTACAGGATACTGAAGACTTACGGTGTGTATTAAGGCGCTGTTTGCCTTGGGTTTTGATGGGCTGTGTGAGTGATTTGTGTATGTTGTTTCGTCTCCGTCTTCAGCCATTGTACGTTTCATGTCTTCTGTCCTCTGACTTCTACCCTTTCGTATTGTCTCCAAACTACCGTCTTGACATGTTGTATCCGATTTCTAATGACCGTCATTATGTGTTCCGTATTACATCCAAGATCTGTCTTATGTTTCGACTTTGACTTCCGCCTTTCGTCTGCCTTGTCTAGCCCAGGTTGCGGTGATTGGTGGGTAGTGATTGTAGGCGGAGGAAGAATGTAGTTACTGATAGGGCGAAGTATTCTAGAGGACTTTGGTTCAGGGGAGGGAAACTGTCAGAGAAGTTCCACTTTGGTATGGTTCAGTTCTAAAATTTATAGATATGTATGGTTAGGCGGGCCAGTTGAGTCTGCTTTTTCGGGATAGTAATACGTGCATCCTGTCGGCTGGGTCTGGCCCCAAGAACATCTGTCCATAGTCCATGTCTTTGATTTATATTTCCTTAACTCTCAGGAAGGACGGCAACGCACGCCTTGTGTTTATTTCTTCCGTCGCAACGTAGTGTATTTAGCTAATGGACCTCTTCATTTGGAAGTTAGTACAGAATATGAGCACGTCGTTCTAACTCTGACTATGTTAAGCATTTTTTTTTAGATCTGGTACATCGAAAGCATTCGCAACAGAGTAAGTCAGTTATCATAATTAAGTAATTTACGTTCCATTATTGTTTTGAATTTTACGCTTAAAGACCGAAACCTCTGAAACAAAGACGATGCTCGTCGCTGGTGCGTCGTTGAGCAATTTCAATCGGTACATACGATTCCCGGCGTAATTCACTGGAAGGGCAGCAACAGACTTTCGGTGGCAATAAATGTCGCATATAAAGCCTTCCCTCAGACGTTCCACAGACACACTGAGGCGGCAGCAAACATCGGGCTGCAACTTCGGCACGAATGTTTTATGCGTTGCACCGCTCTGTGCTCGCGAACGTTACGACCGGCCTTCTTCTCGACGAAGCATTTACGGATCGTAGGGCAGCCCCCTCTTTGTGTCCTACCGAGTCAGCGGATTTGGGTCGCGTCAATTGCTGCCGAGTTATGCTAACTTTCTTAGGCCAATTAACAAGGCCCAGCGAGCCATAGAGTGGCCGAGAGTGTGCAGTTGCAAAGTAGTGCTGCGAAATCTTAGAAAATTCGTTTGTGCTAGAACGACACGATTGTGGATGGTCCGATAGTTAAATTCTGGGACTAACTATTGCGATTTTCCGCATTAACTACGTTTCGATGTAATTATGCGCATTTTTAGCGCCAGAGCTGGCAGAGGGCCGAAAATGTTTCGCTAAGGTCACTTTATTCCTGCAATCTCTGAAAATACGCGACTACTTTAGCATAGTTGATATCGACACGAACACTTCTTTATTCTCGTTATACTACCGTAATTAGTATCGACAATCTACTATATATAACAAAGCTTGGTAGGTCTACCGTTATGATTAACACTAGAACAGCCGATCTTTAATAGGTACACAACTATAGCTTGCACAGGTTAAAGTAACCTAAGCGATACGATCGATATGTGTGAATATATTGATTACAATCCTTTCTTAAAATAGGTCGATATCAATTTTATTCGTAAGGCAGTTGTACGTGTTTGGTGATAGCAAAAAGGAGAATTCTGTGCCCGGTTATACTAACTGCGTTGGTAGTTCCAGTGTTAAGCTTGAAAATTGGAGTATTTTGTTTGATTGAGTGTCCTCTTATTTGCTTTTTAATTTTACATTCTGGGTTACGTGCTTAATTCAATTATAGTGTTACATTGGCCGTAAATATTGGGAGTTCTAGTGTTAAGGGGAACAAGGTTTTGACCTCACCTTCAAGTATTCCTTATCAGTCATGGTTTACGAAATTATTAAATCTATTGGAATGACTATCATTGAGAAATTATGTAGGAATGTGGATATGGACCTATTTACCTACATCGTATCGTGTTAATTAACCCGTTGCTCTCGGCGATATTTTGGCCATAGAAGTGTACGTGCTGAAAGATTTTCTACTTTACAGCTGATGATATTTTTTGAGCAGTAAATAGGAAGTCTTGTAATAATCCACACGTAGAATTATTTAATTTCGGTACCTCACGCACTGTTACATTATTTAAAACTTGGCGTGTAATTCACTTCGAGCATCGAAGTTTGCTCAAATGGCGACTAAAGGACACCTCTCGAGTGCAAGGGGATAATCCCACAGTACGGTTAACATGTTTGTCACCCAATGCGATACGGGAGAGCTTCGCGCGGGGACCAAATCGTACTCTCTGTGCGCTAGAGCTTTATCGGACTGGTAATTTGGATGGATCTGGTACAGACATCGCTCGCTGGATGTCGGTCAATTGTCCTTATTTACAGTTTTCCATGTCCTGTATTCGCTTTGAATCACTATCAGCGAACTTTCATTTTGAAAATAACGGAACGATGGAACAGAGCAGCAGACCCGGTAAAATTGTGCCAGTCGTAAACATATTGACAGGCGGTTACGAGAAATGCAGAAGCACTGGGCCCAATTCATCCAATTGTCCAAAATTAGGACAAATGCGTTCAGACTGTTTTAACGAATTTCACGGGACACAGTGCAATGATATATCTTATTCTAAATATAGGTCAACAGAAAGTAGAGTATAAAGTGTATATTCCGTACATTTTTATGTTGTAAATCCCATGTTCGTAATTCAGTGCTTATTCCCATAAGTTCCGAATAAAAATCCAGCTGAAAATCAAATTTATCTTGAAGAATAGGGGCGTCAGGCGCATTTGGGTGAGTGTGCCCCCACGGAACCATGCCCGTCACCCAGATAATAGTGATGCGGCGACAAAATTTGCACTCGGCGACTTTTTGGCTAGATAAGGGTAGAAATTCAAAGGTTCTCTACTAAAGAACTGACCATACCTTTCTGTGCAGTAAACAAAGAATTGTATAATAATATACTTGTAGAATTATTTGACTTCGATGCTTGACTCCCTGTTGCATTACATTAAATTTGATATATTACTTCATATCTACCTTCCAAATTGTATGAAATGGTGACTGATTGTCGCATCTCGAGAGCAAAGGGTTAATTCCAAACGCTAGGGTATATCTTAGAAATAATTATTTGTATTGTAGAGACTCGGATTATGCGATGATAGATACGTACTATTTATTAGTTAACAATAATAATAGATTAAAGTAACAATACGTGGGTGACGATTAAGCTTACGTATATATGTCAACTACAGGTATCCCTCCTATAACACGGAAGATAGGTTCCTAGAAAATACCGTGTCGTATGACACCGTGTTGCCTGAGACCCAATGCCCTCTCCAGTGCAAGGGGTTAAATGCTGTCGGTATTATTGGCTTGATTAAAACTATTCTGATGCAGAAATAGGCAGTATAAACATGCACAAAGCTCTGAACTATTCCATGGACTGCAAAAAATTGTTGCGAGTTGCGGAAAGTGCCAAATTATACGCCGGACTACCCAAACTACCCCAACTATTCTCTCTCGCGATATAAGAATCACTGAATAACTAAAATCCGTAAACTATCCCCGAAATTTCTCGGATTCTTCGTTCGTTCCGTATAAAAATTCCCCAAAGACCATGTATTCACAACCATTCCCAAACTCCCTGAGACGTATCTCCTCGACGAAGAATCGCGCGGACAAATGCATCCAAGTAGGTACTGCGGTCCACGAACGAGGTTAAATTGGAAGAAGTGATTCGCGATCGTTTGCATATGTGGCCGAGCACGCTTGAGGCATGCTGCTTCTCCGGCACCGGCGGCCTCAGTTTGCGTAATACATTAGAATGCGTCACCTTACTTACCTCTGCCACGCTATGCTCGACGCACTCTGCCGTTTCGAGACGAGCTATCATTCGGTGCATCATTTGTGGGATAATACGAAAATTTTTGAAGGCGTCGCAAAGGACAAATTGAATTTCTGGAAAACGGATAGGGTGCACTTGGAGATTATGAGAAAGGTTAAAGCGACTATTAGATGCGGCGTGTCATTACTACAACTTTTTAAGGCTTCGCTCAAGTGCAGTAGAACATCTGGGATTTTATTTTTGAAGGCAGAGGTGACATAGAACTTGGAGATTATGCAAACAAGATGAAGGACGCTGTGTGCAGCGTTAACGCGAGATGGAGAAAATTTTTGAAGGCTTTAGAAATGTGAGATGGAGATAACGTTTCTGAGGGCAGAGAAAATAGAGTGTTTGGAGATTATGCGAATAGGATGAGGGATTATTACGTTCCTCATTGACGTGATATGGCGAAAACTTGTTAAGACGACAGCAAGGTGTAATTGACAATTTCTGGTGGAATTCTTGGAATTTTATTGTTGAAAACATAGATGGTAAGGTATCTTATCAGGGATTATCGGCATAAGACGAGTAGCTATTGGATGTGTCATTAACGTCCCACCGTGGATATTTTTATTGACTTCGAGAAGGGAAACCGAATCTTTCGAAGAACTTTTGGATTTTCGTTTCTGATTGCGTAGAATATAGGATGTTTGGATATAAACATTTGCGTAATGTGTGTGAACATTAATGTCAGTCTAGCGAACGCTAGAGTGTATATAGTAGAATCTCGACTTCTCTCCTCCAAATATATTATTTATAAATCAGGAACTATGCATGGGTATTTCGTGGTTCCTTAACGTTCGTTTCCAACATTATCGACAACAACTTACGTATTCAACAAGATCCAGAATCCTATCGCTGTGAGATTTTATGGTGAAGAGCGTGGTAATAGTTACATAGATTTATGGGTATATGTGTGTTGGCATAATTAAGGAATGGTATTTGCAAGGAAGGGATGAGTGGGACAAGTATGCGTGGGTTGACAATATCTAACGAATTCAGGTTATCACGATAAATGGTTATGCGTGTAATGGCTGAGGTGTTGCGTGAATTGTGTATAATCGTGTAATTTGTGAAAGTGGAAAGAGCAAACATGAGACATCGGTAGAGAAAATACGCGTGAGCGCGTGATGACTAGAAACTAATTAGATTTACATCCAATATTTCTATTTGATCATTTTTATATTTAAATGTAGGAATATCCTTATTGTTATTGATATTTCATCCACCACCAACAGATAGTTCTAGAACTAATTCCGCATCCATTCCCACGTAGAATAACCATAATTGAAAATAAAACAGCTAAACGTACACGTATCTGCCAGTATACAGGAAGAAGCTTAGGGTTATGTTAACACGATGGTACTCCGTAAATGAGTCACACCTGAGTATGAGCAGACTGATCTCTGTCACGTCGTTAAAAAATTTGGGTGTATCTCCTGCTGTTCCCTTATAATACTCGCATAAGTTAAATTGATGGTCCAATTGTTTGGTTTTGTTCAGACAGATTGTCCAGTATCCCGGAAACAGATATTTGTTAACCATTTGTTCTCGACGACACTTTGGCCAAAGATGGATAGGTGTTGATAGACTTACTGTTACAAAGCTGACGATATATTCCTGAGCAGTGAATAGGAGGTAGGATGATAACTAACACGTAGATGTGTCCGAATGCCATGCACCGTACATGGTTACATTATCTGAAATTTGACATATTTATGATTATTGAGCTTCGAACTCTTAGCAAACGGACGGAAGGAACACATGAGTAATTAATTAAAGTTAGGACATGCGACAGACAACAAACGTAACAAGATTGTCGAGCAGCCACCCCCTGTCAAGATGCACGGGGTACCAGATAGAGAGAAGCATACACTAATTCCAATCTTAGGAAAGAAGGCTGTGCAATTCCTCAAGGACGCCTAACTCTTCCAGAGGTTATAATTCACAAAGCTTCCGATTTCTTTTACACATAAAAATATATATAGCTTCCCCAAACCACACAGAAGAACCCTTAACGCACCAAGTACAATCCCTTAAATTGAGAAACGGAAGAAGAGTGGAAAGAAGGTGATTCTTAAGGAAAGATTGAAAGGTTGATTAGACGTATACTAAATGGCGAATCACGTGGTCAAGTGATCAAGGCGGAATACAACGATGGATGCAGAATTTTCCATGAAATCATTTTACAGCAATATCATATTGGAGTATGACACTTTGTGCTGGTTGGATCATATTTTAAATGATAGGTAGTCGCTCGTGCATTACGGGAAGTTTCACTTTATTTTTTATAAGCGCAGAAAAGCACATTCTGCCTCAGATGGTCCTAATGTTAGCATTTGAACTCGGTGATGTTTTCGTTACAGAAAAATGGTAGCTCGAAAACATTCTGTCACAGATTCGACGATAACTTTAAAACGGAAACTAAGTGTGCGTATGTGCAACTGCTGTATACGGCCCAGATAAAGTCAATAATACAAAATTCGAATGGTAGCCAACACGATAATTATGTTGATCTTTTAGCCCCACGTCAACTCCTCAAAGGTAAGTCCTGGATCTGTCTCAGAACAATGAGTGTAATTAAAATCATGGAATGACGAGAGTAATTGTCAAATTCCGAGTAAATGCATCTACTAAGAAAATTTGGATTAAAGTATAATAGAGTACTTCAGTTGATTGATATAAAGAAGACAATAATTTTATTGGATCTTAAAGTTCACATTCTAATATAGTAATAAAGTGACATCTTACTTTATTTTATCTTTATGTCTTTATAAGTATTTTACTACTTTCAATATTTTCATTAAAATTTTAATTTTTTGCGAAGAAGGGTTTCGTTTCAGACTTTACATTTACGTGTAATGTAAAAAAAGGTACGTTTTACACTTCGTGGTTGGTATACTTATCCTGAAATTGACACTGGAAATAGTAGTTTCGATTATCGGCTAGCATAATTATGATAACTGCATAAGGCGCTTCAAACATATTCCTTCCTTTCGTGGCGGTGCGACATGTTCGATTTCAGTTTTTTGCTACTACGAATATTTAATGATTTCCAATAGTCAGCCTCTTAGGAAAGGGTAATATACGAAATTCTAATTCTTCATGACACACAATTCATTGTAGTGTGTGAGAGGACACGCTTTATGAATATCTCTAAATATTCTTTGGAAAAATCGCAACATTCTATATAGAAAAGGAGTTCACTGCATCTCGTTTAAATTATATTTATATTTTTGTTTAAGACAAAACGAATTTACTTGATTTATTTTAAACCTATACCGATTACAGGAAATTATTACGAATAATATTGCTATTTAAAGCAATGTAGATTTACTTAACTTCTCTGTGCTTATTAAGACCGAGCATTTACACAGAATATTCCCACGCTAAACAATTCGTTAAGTCAAAACAAGAGGAAAGAAACGAGAGATTCCGAATAGACGGAAAGAATTACATCTTCGTATTACTTCTCCGTGAAGAACGTTCACCTTCGAAGGATTCGTATGCAAATCTATGCAAACAAGAAACTGTATGCAGATTAGAGTATAACCTAGTTTCATTTCTTGTAGGTGTCGGTATCCACTTAATGAATGAAATTTATAAAACGAAACGAATAAACGAAACATGTAGAGGGGAATATTAGTATATTATTTAATCCCCTTGAATTGCGCTCCATTTTCATCCCAGAAAATTGCTTCAGAAGAGTGAAGGAGTAAAACGCTTACCCCGTCTACTATATAATAAGATTGTACTGTTTTTATCAATCGTTTCGTAAATCCGAAATATTAAAAGGCTACAGCCCTTCAAGTTAAATATTATCGCCAGCGTCAAAATCAGAGGAACAGGCAATACTTGAAACATTTTTACTGTCTTCTTAATAACTGCACATAATTTTAATAATAACATTACGTAACTATAACCCTACCACCAATATGCTAAACCTAATTAAAAACTGCAGTTTATAATGACAAATGCTGCGCATAGAGAATACTAAGGAATAAAAAAATTATCTACTACACCACCAATATTTCTGCAATCTTCAGAAGAATTTTATGAAACACGTTAGAACAGTTTTATTTCCCCAGCTAAATTTTCATTAGAATTTCCCCAAAGATCTAGGTAGACGGAGGAAACGGATTATGAACTATTTAGAGAATCCTACGTTTAAAACGCCACTGCTGTTTCAGGCATAATAGAAGACCCATAGTGCGAGAACGCTGCAAAAATGTGCATGGGCTTGGCACTTACGTTGAAATGGTATTGAAAACGACAGTTTAAGTATTATCCAATTCAGAAGGTGGTAAATCTTTAGAGATGAAGAAGTATCAAACAATTGTTACGGTGTATAACATAAGTCTCTTTATAGTCGCGCCTTACGATCCATTTCCTAACATTTTACAGCCGAAAGTCGCGATTCGCACAGAAATTTGCAAATCCTACGAGTACAATTAAGCCGAATGATTACGTAGCGCTATCATTCCTTTAAGAGACCATTGGAATTCTCAGCAGGTTATGCCCGAAGTTATGATTTCGTAGTTTCGCCGCTTTGAAAGCCACATGTGCCAGGCACTGCCCATGAACAACTTAAGACGTTACAAATTTGGTATACTGCAGAAGTGCTGTTACGCTTGACAAAGAGATCGTGTCACCATAGTGAAAGATTCATTGCACAAAAATTCAAATTGAGTGGCACTTCGATGTGCTCGATAGGATTGGAGACTAAATTCTGAACATATTACTGTCTCCTTCCCCCTTGTTGTGTCGTATTTCAGCGGAGAATTATGTTAATGCGTTTTGTGCTTCAAGAGAAGCGTATAGGCGGCTTGGTGGAAGAATAGATTTGGGAGGATGACACGTTTAATTTGCGAGAAATGTCACTTGTCACAGATTTTCGGTCTTGGCTGCATTAAGAAATACAGAGTGGGTTACCTTTGTTCGTTAAATGATTGTTGTGTCTCTGACAGCTGTCAGAAGAGTTATCTTCATAGAGATTAGGAGTTCCGTAGATATTGTATACTGATATAGCTATTTCTCTAGGTAATCCACCAGTAAATGTGATATCGCGAAAATAACATAACTGTTACGAATGCAATTTTTGTTTTCCATTCGTTCGATGTATTTTATTATAGCGAAGCGACTAGTTTCTTAAACTGCGCGTTCAAAATTATTCCTTTTACTTAGAAGAAAAATTTATTAATATATTCGGGACATTTTAATACGAACTATGCTGTGTAATTTGCATTGTCTTAAAACTTACCACGCTAATTTTCATTTAAGCGGTTACACAGTTATACATCTACACGTTTACTACCCCAAAAAGTTTGTACCTTATATTCCCATCTGAGCAAAATCTATCTGAACTAAGAATATTCACAAACAACTTCGGATAGTAAATTATATCAATTAATCTATTATTTTTATTCTGAAAATAACTCGCAGAATATTATTCTGTCCAACGTTAACTTCTGGTAAATTATTTTGAAACAATCTTAAAATTTATAATTCGAAACTTGAAATACTCCATTCTGCCATACATTCGACTTGCAAACAATACAACTGAATAATTATTGACAGAGCTGTTCTCATTTCAATCATCCTCGAATAATGAATCCATGAATACGCGTATACAGGACTGTGGAGAAATATCTGCACGCCTGACATATTCCGAAATATTACAATCCGGAAATATATGGGAAATTGTTTAAATAAACATTCATTCAAGTAACAAACGCCGGAAATTAAACACATAATAAAAGATCAGCAATTAATTTGAAATAGACAAATGCCTAATCATCTCAGAACATCTTTGATATAAATAACCAGTATCTTACCTTAAATACCTTCTCAAACAAATGTTAAATATATCGTATTTATGTATTAACCCACAAATGTTATATAACTATATAATCCTAATTTTATAAAATTTTATTAGTTTTACATTAAGTACCACCATTTATTATTAATATAAGGTACATTTTTATATACGTATTCTCGAGTACTTCATATAAACAATTTCTAACTCTATCTTCCATTTACCTCATGAAAAAAGAGGATAGAAAAGTGGTTACCCAACCAGCTAGCTATGTCAATTTATCAAGTAACGTGTCGCCTCGCGAACATGAGCGCGGTATCAAACAATCAGAAAGCATGGAATGTCACTGAAGACCACTTCCTCGCTTTCTAAGTAATTGACACGCTATCGATAGCAGTTGGCCGACAATGCTTTGCTTAATTATCCTAGCCCGAGCCTGATATTTCCTGATGATGGCACATCCAACGACACTCGATCTCTCTGAGCCGATTAACTGCAATACATCATCTCATGTTGCGCGGTAACTCTACGTTGCTCGTTTCCATACATACGAGACTAGTTCAGTCAATGTTTGCTCAGGATGTCCCCGAGACACTCCTTCACGTGAAGTAAGATTTATATCGCGCGAGAACGAACATTCAATTTCGCCATTTTCCCTAGACCAGCGTTATACATAGTGTCCGTCTGATGGGAGCGATGATGCACGAAATCTTCCGTCCATCTTGCAGAAGAGTTGGAAAAGTTCTTATTGATGTCTTCTTCTATGTACCTATCAAGAGATTATAGTCAACCCGCAATAGGTAATCAGATATTGAAAAATGCATACTATGCTGCTAAAACACGAGCCAGAATGCACGACACTTGATACAACGGCTGTAAATCATTTGCATCAAAATTATTATTTTCCGATACAAGATGACAAGCTCCAATGACACCTACTCTTAGACCTATGCATCGCACAAATTCATTTATGCGAACAGGAATTTATATTTGGTTAGACAAAGGATAAATGTCGAATTCCTAACGTATAATTTAACACGTTGACCCTGGCAAAAATAATGCAGCAATTTCTATTCGGACGCAAACAGTCAGAGATTTGAGTAAAAATGTCGTCACGTCTTGTGATACATGCAAAACCAGACAATATATTCGTTTAGAGTGTTTCAATATTATCATTACAGTTACTACATCTACCTTCTAACTTTGAAACGCTGGCCCAACGATAAGTCCACTACCGATCCCCAGGGGACTACGCCGGTGTAAGGTGACCCTTATTTACAGACCTGATAGGCTACAAGCTACAGGCTGATAGCCATCCGCCACTGACTCAGGAAACGCGCAGCGTGCAACATAGTATATTCATCTATATACATGTTTTTTAACATTAACATATGTCGATAATTTCACATAAGATTGTACTCGCT
>NW_016912912.1:0-573 GCF_001483705.2 Eufriesea mexicana
ATTCTGTTGGCGAGCTATGGCCATTGCAGTGCAATAGAGCCTGGCTGGAGAATTCTATTTTATTGACATTTTCAAATAATGTCGTGGTGCGCTATCTTCGTTGCATAAATTAGGAGGTAGGTTTCTATTGGCGTGTTATAGCCATTGCATTGCTGTAGAATCATGCTGGAAAATTAAATTTTATTGATATTTTCGACTAATATCGTGTTAAGCTAGCTATCTTGCATAAATAAGGAGGAAAGATTCTATTGACGTGCTATAGCCGTTGTAATGCTATAGAACCTGTCTGGAACAATCAATTTTATTGACATTCACGGATAATATCGTGGTGAGCTAGACTTTCTTGCACAAATAAGGAGGAAAAATTCCGTTGGCATGCTATAGTATCTGGCTGCAGAATATTTTTATATAGACAGTTCTCAGTAAGATCTGGTTGAGCTAACTTTCCTAAATAAATAAGGAGGAAAGATTCTATTGGCGTGCTATAGCCATTGCAATGATATATAATCATGATAGAAAATCCAATTTTATTGACATTTTCTCCTACTATCGTGGTGAGATAACATTTTTGCA
>NW_016912913.1:0-577 GCF_001483705.2 Eufriesea mexicana
CGTGGAGAGCTAACTATCTTGCACAAATAAGGAGGAAAGATTCTATTGGCGTGCTATAGCCATGACAATGCTATGCAATCTGGCTGGAAAGTTCAATTTTATTGACACTGTCGACTAATACCGCGGTGAGCTATCCTTCTTGCCTAAATAAGTAGGGTAGATTATATTGGCGTGCTATAGACACTGCAGTGATATAGAATGTTGTTGTAAAATTCAATTTTATTAACATTTTCAGCTAATATCGTGGTGAGTTAACTTTCTCGCAAAAATAAGGAGGATAGATTCTAATGGCGTACTATAGGCATTGGAATGCAATAGAATCTTCCTGGAAAATTCAATTTTATTGACATTTTCTACTGATATCGTGGTGAGCTATCTTTCTTGCATAAAAAAGGAAGAAAGATTATATTGGCAAGCTATTACCATTACAATGCTATAGAATATGGCCGGAAAAATATGGCCGGAAAAATCAATTTTATTGCCATTTTCGTCTAATATTGTGGTGAGTTTACTCTCTTGCATAAACAAGGAGGAAAGATTCTATTGGCGTGCTATAGGCATTGCAATACAATAGAAT
>NW_016912914.1:0-325 GCF_001483705.2 Eufriesea mexicana
TTCCCAGGGCCATGCAGAACATGGCGGAGCACAGTTGCGTGCAAGAACTCTCGGAACAGCAGTGTATAGCACAAAAGCCAAAGATAACCTGTCCGAGCTAGACACAACATTACCTAGCAAAACGTAATAATATAGCACAAAAGCCAAAGATAACCTGTCCAAGCTAGACACAACATTACCTAGCAAAACGTAATATAACTCAACCTAACCTGCAGAGGTCACTATTGCTGGCCACCCCGGAGCCACGCAGAACATACTAGGTCACAGTTGAGCGCAGAGGTCCACCGAATATCATTGTGCAGCATAAAAGTCAAAGATATACATT
>NW_016912915.1:0-875 GCF_001483705.2 Eufriesea mexicana
ATATCGTGGTGAGCTACCTTTCCTGCGTAAATAATGAGGAAAGATTCTATTGGCGTGCTGTAGATATTGCAATGCTACCCAATACGGCTAGAAAATTCAATTTTATTGACATTTTCGACTTTTACCGTGGAGACATAACTCTCTTGCACAAATAAGGACGATAGATACTATTGGCGTTATATAGCTATTGAAATGCTCTAGAATCTGTCTGGAAAATTAAATATTATTGACATTTTCGACTAATATCGTGGTGAGCTAACTTTCTTGCATCAATAATGAGGAAAGATACTAGTGGCGTGCTACAGCCAATGCAATGCCATAGAATCTGGCAGGAAAATACATTTTTATTGACATTTTCGGCTAATATCGTGGTGACCTAGCTTTCTTACATATATAAGCAGGAAAGATTCTACTGGCGTACTGTAGTCATTGCAAACATGTAGAATCTGGCTGGAAAATTCACTTTTATTGACGTTTTCGGCTATTATCGTGGTGACTTAAACTTCCTTGAGTAAATAAGGACGATAGATACTATTGGCGTGATATAGCCATTGAAATGCTATAGAATCTGGCCGAAAAATACATTTTTATGGACATTTTCGATTAATATCGTGGTTACCTAACTTTCTTGCATAAATATGTAGGAAAGATTCTACTGGGGCGCTCTACGCATTGCGATACTATAGAATTTGGCTGGAAAATTCAACATTATTGATGTTTACAACTAATATCGTGGTGGGCAAACTTTCGTGCAAAAATAAGGAGGAAAGATACTAGTGGCGTGCTATAGCAATTGCAATGCTATAGAATAAGCCTGGAAAAATCAGTTTTATTGACTTTTACGACTAATAACGTGGTGACCTAGCTTTCTTGGC
>NW_016912916.1:0-640 GCF_001483705.2 Eufriesea mexicana
AAACCTAACATAACCAAGCCCAACCTACCCAAACTTTTCCTAACCTAACATAACGAAACCTAACCTAACATGACCCAACCTTGCCTAGCTAAACTAGCTTAACCTAACCTTACATAACCTAACCTACCAATCCTAACCTAACCTAATCGAACCTAAGCTAAGCTCACCTATCCAAACCTAACCTATCGTAAGCTAACCTAACCTAACCTAACCTAACCTAACCTAACCTAACGAAACATAACCTTACGTAACCTAACATAACCCAACCAATCCTAACCTAACCTAACCTAGCCTTACCCAACCCAACCAATCCTAACCTATCGTAATCAATCCTAACCTAAGCTCACCTATCCAAACCTAACCTATCGTAAGCTAACCTAACCTAACCTAACCTATGCTAACCTAAGCTAACCTAACCTATCCTAACCTAACCTAACCTAACCTAACCTAACTTAACCTTACCTAACCTAACATAACCCAACCAATCCTAACCTAACCAAACCGAGCCTAACCCAACCCAACCAATCCTAACCTATCGTAATCAAGCCTAACCTAAACTCACCTAACCTAGCCTAACCTATTGTAATCTAACCTAACCTAACATAACATAACATAACCTGACCTGACCTGACCTGACCGG
>NW_016912916.1:776-12050 GCF_001483705.2 Eufriesea mexicana
TGACCTGACATAACCTGACTTGACCTAACCTTATTTTGCAAAACCTTACTTAACCTATGCTAGCCAGCCCTACCCTAACCTCACCTAACATAACGTAACCTAATCAAACATAATATTGCAAAACCTATGCTCTCCTAAACTACCCAAACTTTAGCTTACCTACCATAAACAAACACAAACCAACCTAACCTATCCTATCCTAACGTCACGTATCCAAACGTAATCTAACACAATCTATCTCGACCTAACCTAACCTAACATAGCCTAACCTAACCCGACCTGACCTCGCCTGGCCTGACGTGACCTGACCTCACCTGACCTGACCTAACCTCGCCTGGCACCACACGGAATGTCCTAGCCTGCCCGGTCTTGAACTGACCTTACCTGTCGTGACCTTACCTGGACTGGCCTGGCCTGATCAGACCTAACCTAACCAAACCCGACCAGGTCTGGCCTGGCATGACCTGGCCAGACCTGCACTGACATGACCTGACCTGACCAGACCTGACCTAATCTGACCTAACCTAACCTAACCTAACCTAACCTATCCTAACTTTGTAAAACCTGTCCTAGCCAAACCTTCCCAAGCTTTAGAAAGCCTAACATAACCAAACCCAACCAACTCCAACTTTTCCTATCCTAACATAACGAAACCTAACCAAACATGACCTAATCTGACCTAGCTAAACCAGCTTAACCTAACCCAACATAACCAAACCCAACCAGCCCTAACCTACCCTAATCAAACCTAACCTAAGCTCACCTATCCTGAACAAACCTATCGTAAGACAACCTAACCTACCCTAACCTAACATAACCTAACCTGACCTGTCCTGACCTGTCCTGACCTGACCTGACTTGACCTGAGCTTACCTGTCCTGACCTGTCCTGACCTGACCTGACTTGACCTGACCTTACCTGGCCTGAAGTGACCTGACCTATCCTGGCCTGGCCTGCCCTGACCTGACCTGACCTGACCTGACCTGACCTGACCTGACCTGACCTTTCCTGGCCTGACCTGACCTGTCCTGACCTGACCTTACCTGGCCTGACATGGCCTGGCCTGAAGTGACATGACCTATCCTGCCCTGGCCAGACCGAACCTGCCCTCTCCTGACATGAAATCTCCTGACTTCACCTGACCTGGCCTGAGCTGGAATGTCCTGACCTGCAGTTACCTGAACTGGCCTGACCTGTCGTGACCTTACCTGGCCTGGCCTGGACTGACCTGACCTGACCTAACCTGACCCAATCTGGAATGTCCTAGCCTGCACAGACGTGAAATGTCCTTTCCTGCCGTGGCCCTACCTGGCCTGGCCTGGCCTGATCTGACCTAACCTAACCTAACCCGACCAGGTCTGGCCTGGCATGACATGGCCAGACCTGCCCTGATCTGGCATGACCTGGCCAGACCTGCCCTGACCTGGCATGACCTGGCCAGACCTGCCCTGACCTGACCTGATCTGGCCTAACCTGACATGACATGACCTGACCTGACCTGACCTGACCAGACGCGAGCTAATCTGACCTAACCTAACCTAACCTAACCTAACCTAACATAACATAACCCAACCAATCCTAACCTAACCTAACCTATCCTAACCCAACCCAACCAATCCCAGCCTATCGTATTCAAAGCTAACATAACCTATCATAACATACCCTATCCTGACCTGACCTGACCGGACCCGACCTGGAATGGCCTGACCTCTCCTGACATGACCTTACTTCACCTGCCCAGTACTGACCTCGCCCGTCCCGACCTGGAATGTCCTGACATGCCCTGGCATGAACAGACCTGACCTGTCGTGACATTACCTGGCCTGATATTGCCAGACCTGACATGGCCTCGCCTGGCCTGGCCTGACCTGGCCTGATCTGACCTGACTTGCCCTGAACTGTCCTGACATGGCCTGGCCTGATCTGACATAACCTAACCTAACATAACCTAACATAACGTTTCAAAAGCTATCCTAACCAAACCTACCCAAGCTTTAGCAAACCTAACATAACAAAACCCAGCCTGCCGAATATTTACCTAACCTAACATAACCGAATCTAACACAACCTAACCTAACCTAACCTAACCTCACATAACTTAACTAAACCTAACCTAACCTGCCGTAATCCAACCAAACCTAACCTAACCTAATCAAACCTAACCTTTCCTCACCTAACTTAACCAAACGTAAACAGTACCGCATAGACTGCCTCGACCTATATTGATATCACACGCAACGCCAATCAGAAAATCGTAGGTATGCACCGAATAAGAGCATAAAGCAAGAAAGTCAATTATATCGTAACCTATCCTTACCAAGCCCACCTTATCGAAACGTGACCTGACACAAATTAACGTTCCGTGGCCACTATTCCTGGCATCGACAGAGGCAAGCAGAGTATAGGACAGTACGGTGGATCACAGAAATCCTCCGCATGGCAGTGTATATCGCAAAAGTCAGATTCACCCTATGCTAATATAACATAACGTAATCTATCCGTACGGAACATAGCTCGTCCTAACGTGACGCGACCACTGCTGCTGGACGCCGCAGATCAGAGCAGAATATAGTACAGCGCAGCAGATTGCGGGGATCCAGAGGATACCAGAGTACTGCACAAACGTCAAAGCTATCCCAACTTAAACTATCGCAAGCTAACGTAGCCTATCTTAACCTAACATAACCTACCCTGTCCTTACCCGATCTGATTTGACCTGACATTAGCTGAACTGACCTGACATCACCTGTGCTGCCCTGACCTGGCCTGATCTGACCTGACCTGTCTTGACGTGGCTTGACTTGACCTGAGAAGACCAGGCCTGACCTGACCTGCCCTGAACTGACATGAACTGACTGACCTGACCCGACCTGACCTGACATGACCTGACCTGACCTGACCTGAGTTGTTCTGACAGTACCTGGCCTGGCCTGACCATACCTGAACATCACCTGACCTGACCTGACCTGAGTTGTTCTGACAGTACCTGGCCTGGCCTGACCATACCTGACCCGACCAGAACTGACATGACCTGACCTCACCTCACCACACCGTAGCTAACCTTACCTAATCGAACCCAACGTAACCTAACCTAACCTAACATAACCGAACCTAACCTAGCACAGCAAAACCTATCCTATCCTGACCTACCCACGCTTTACCTTACCTGAAATAACCAAACCCAACTTACCTAAACCTTTCCTAAGCTAACAAAAACAAACCATACCTAACATGACCTAACCAAACCTAGTTAACCTAGCTTAACCTAACCTATCCTAACCCAACCCAACCAATCCTAACCTAACCTAATCAAACTTAACCTAAGCTCACCTAACATATCCTATCCTATTGTAAGCTAACCTAACCTAACCTAACATAACATAACCTAACGTGACCTGGCCTGACCGGCCCTGTCAATAGCTGAGCTGACCTGACCTGGCCTGACCTGCCCCGACCTGACCTGACATCACATGACCCGACCTGGAATGGCCACCTAACCTAACCAGTCCTACCATAACCTCACCTAACATAACGTAACCGAACCTAACCTAACGTTGCAACACCCATCCGAACCTAAACTACCCAAACTTTACCTAACATGACATAAACAAAAATGAACTAACGTAACCTAACCTAATCTGACCCAATCTAACACTCCGTAGCCTTACCTAGGCTAACCTAACCTAACCCGTACCTGACCAGGCCTGGCTTGGCATGACCTCTCCTGAACTGACCTCTCCTGACATGACCTTGCTTCACCTGTCCAGTCCTGACCTCGCCCGTCCCGACCTGTAATGTCCTGACATGCCCTGACTTGAAATGACCTGACCTGTCGTGACATTACCTGGCCTGACATTGCCAGACCTGACATGGCCTCGCCTGGCCTGGCCTGACCTGACCTGACCTGATCTGGCCTAACCTAACCTAACCCGACCTGACCTGTCCTGACCTGACCTGACTTGACCTGACCTTACCTGGCCTGACATGGCATGGCCTGAAGTGACATGACCTACCCTGGCCTGACCAGAACGAACCTGACCTCTCCTTACATGACCTGACTTGACTTCACCTGGCCTGGCCTGACCTGGAATGTCTTGACCTGCCCTTGCCTGAACTGGCCTGAGCTGTCGTGACCTTACCTGGCCTGGCCTGTCATGACCTGACCCGACCCGACCTGAACTGACCTGGCCTGACATGACCTGTCCGGACCCGAGCTGACCCGAACTGCCCGGATCCGCCATGTCCAGACCTGACATGACCTGACCTGACCTGAGAAGGCCAGACCTGACCAGACCTGACCTGACCTGACATGAACTGACTGAACCGACCTTACCTGACCTGACCTGACATCACCTGTCCCGACCTGGAATGGCCTGACCTTACATCACGTGACCGGAGCTGACCCGTCATTCCCTGACATGACCTGGGCTGGCCAGACCAGACATGGCCTGTCCAGACCTGACCTGACCTGAACTGACCTGACGTGACCTGACCTGTCTTGACCTGACCTGACATGCCCTGACACAACCTGACCTCACCTGACCTGAACTCACCTGACCTGACCTCACCTGACCTGAACGGAACTGACTCGTCATGAGCTGACCCGACCTGACCTGAACTCAACTGACCTGACCTGACATCACATGTCCCGACCTGGAATGGCCTGACCTGAACTGCCCTGAACGGAACTGACCCGTCATTACCCGACCCGACATGACCTGAACTGACCTGGCCGGACCTGACATAACCTGACCTGACCTGACCTGATCAGACCCAACCTGGAATGTCCTAGCCTGCACTGACGTGGACTGCCCTTTCCTGCCGTGGCCCTACCTGGCCTGGCCTGGCCTGATCTGACCTAACCTTACCTAACCCGACCAGTTCTGGCCTGGCATGACCTGGCCAGACCAGCCCTGACCTGACCTGACCTAACCTAACCTAACCTAACCTAGCCTACCCTAACTTTGTAAAACCTGTCCTTGCCAAACCTTCCCAAGCTTTAGCAAACTCAACATAACCAAACCCAACCTACCCCAACTATTCCTAACCTAACATAACGAAACCTAACCAAACATGACCTAACCTGACCTAGCTAAACCAGCTTAACCTAACCTAACATAACCTAACCCAACCAATCCTAACCTCCCCTAATCAAACCTAACCTAAGCACACCTATCCTAAACAAACCTATCGTAAGACAACCTAACCAACCCTAACCTAACGTAACCTAACCTGACCTGTCCTGACCCGTCCTGACCTGACCTGACTTGACCTGACCTTACCTGTCCTGACATGGCCTGGCCTGAATTGACCTGACCTACCCTGGCCTGGCCTGACCTGTCCTGACCAGACCTGACCTGACCTTCCCTGGCCTGACCTGGCCTGTCATGACCTGACCTGACTTGACCTGACCTTACCTGGCTTGACATGGCCTGGCCTGATGTGACCTGTCCTATCCTGGCCTGATCTGATCTGACTTCACATGACTTGACCTGACTTCACATGACCTGACCTGACCTAACCTGACCGAACCTGGAATGTACAAGCCTGCACTGACTTGAACTGTCCTTCCCTGTCGTGGCCCTACCTGGCCTGGCCTGGCCTGATCTGACCTAACCTAACCTAACCCGACCAGATCTGGCCAGACCTGCCCTGACCAGACCTGACCTGACCTGACCTGACCTGAACTGACCTGACCTACCCTGGCCTGACCTGACCTGTCATAACCTGACCTGACTTGACCTGACATTACCTGGCTTGACATGGCCTGGCCTCATGTGACCTGTCCTATCCTGGCCTGATCTGAACTAACTTCACATGACCTGACCTGACTTCACAAGACCTGACCTGACCTAACCTGACCGAACCTGGAATGTACTAGCCTGCACTGACTTGAACTGTCCTTCCCCGTCGTGGCCCTACCTGGCCTGGCCTGGCCTGATCTGACCTAACCTAACCTAACCCGACCAGATCTGGCCAGACCTGCCCTGACCTGACCTGACCTGACATGACCTGACCTGACCTGACCTGACCAGACCTGACCTAATCTGACCTAACCTAACCTAACCTAACATTGCAAAACCCATCCTAACATAGACTACCCAAACTTTACCTAACATGACATAAACAAAGTGAACTAACGTAACCTAACCTAACGTCACATAACCAAACCTAATCTAACCCAATCTAACACTCCCTAACCTAACCTAGGCTAACCTAACCTAACCCGACCTGACCAGGCCTGGCTTGGCATGACCTCTCCTGAACTGACCTCTCCTGACATGACCTTACTTCACCTGCCCAGTCCTGACCTCGCCCGTCCCGACCTGGAATGTCCACCCTGATATGCCCTGACGTGAAATGACCTTATCTGTCGTGACATTACCTGGCCTTACATTGCCAGACCTGACATGGCCTCGCCTGGCCTGGCCTGACCTGGCCTGACCTGATCTGGCCTAACCTAACCTAACCCGACCTGGCCTGTCCTGACCTGACATGACATGACCTGACATGACCTGGCCTGACATGACCTGGCCTGACCAGACCCAGCCTTGAGTGTCCTAGCCTGCACTGACGTGAACAGTCCTTTCCTGCCTTGGCCCTACCTGGCCTGGCCTGGCCTGATCTGACCTAACCTAACCTAACCCGACCAGGTCTGGCCTGGCATGAAATGGCCAGACACGCCCTGACCTGACCTGACCTGACCTGACCAGACCTATCCTGGCCTGACCTGGCTTGTCCTGACCTGACCTGACTTGACCTGACCTGACCTGACCTGACCTGACCTATCCTGGCCTGACCTGGCTTGACATGGCGTGGCCTGATGTGACCTGTCCTATCCTGGAATGACCTGATCTGACTTCACATGACATGACCTGACTTCACATGACCTGACCTGACCTAACCTGACCCATCCTGGAATGTCCTAGCCTGCACTGACTTGAACTGTCCTTTCCTGTCGTGGCCCTACCTAGCCTGGCCTGGCCTGATCTGACCAAACCTAACCTAACCCGTCCAGATCTGGCTTGGCAAGACCTGGCCAGACGTGCCCTGACCTGACCTGACCTGACCTGACCAGACCTGAACTAATCTGACCTAAACTAACCTAACCTAACCTAACCTATCCTAACTTTGTGAATCCTATCCTTGCCAAACCTTCCCAAGCTTTAGCAAACATAACCTAACCAAACCCCACCTACGCAAACTTTTCCGAACCTAACATAACGAAACCTAACCTAACATGACCTAACCTTACCTAGCTAAACTAGCTTAACCTAACCTAACATAGCCTGACCCAACCAATCCTAACCTAACCTAATCGAACCTAAGCTAAGCTCACCTATCCTAACCTAACCTATCGTAAGATAACCTAACAAAACCTAACCTGACCTGACCTGACCAGTCCTGACCTAACATAACCTAACCTAACCTAACCTAACCTAACCTAACCCATCCTAACCTAACCTAACATAACATAGCGTGACCTAACATAGCCTAACCTAACTTTGCAAAACCTAACCTAACCTAACCTAACCAGTCCTACCCTAACCTTGCCTAACATAGCGCAACCTAACCTAACCTAAGTTTGTAAAACGTATCCTAACGTAACATACCCATGCTTCACCTAACATAACATAGCCAAACGCAACCTACCCAAACTTTACCTGCCTCAACATATCCAAGCCAAGTCTAACATATCCTAACCTATCCTAGACGAACCCAACGTAACCTAACCTAAACTAACGTAACCTTACAAATCCCGACTTAACCTAACCCAACCATTCCTACTCTAGCCTAACCGTACCTAACGTAATCTAGCCTGATCTAACGTTGCAGATACTATCGTAACCTAAAATACCCAAACCTTACAGAATCTAACATAAGCAAACCTAAACGACCAAAATCGTACCTAACATAACATAGCCTTACCGAACCAAACCTGACTTTACCTAGTCAAACCCGACCTGAACTGACCTGACCAGACCTGACCCGACCTGCCCTGACACGACCTGACCTGACCTGACCTTACCTGTCCTGACCATACTTGAGCTGACCAGACATGACATGTCCTGACCTGGCCTGTCCTCACCGTAACTAACCTGACCCAACCTAACCCAACGTAACCTAACCTCACATAACATAACATAGCGTGACCTAACATAACATAAACTAATCTAACCGAACCTAAACTAGCACTGCAAACCTATGCTAACCTAACCAACCCAAGTTTTACCTAACCTAATATTACCAAACACAACCTACCCAAAATTTACCATACCTAACATAACCAAACCTAACCTAACCTGACCTAACCTAACTTAGCTAGCCTAGCTTAACCTAACCTAACCCAACCAATTCTAACCTAACCTAATCTAACCTAACCTAAACTCACCTAACTTAACCAAACGTAAATAATCCCGCTTAGACTGCCTCGACCTCTATTGATACCACACGATACGCGAATCAGAAAGTAGTAGAGCACGAAGGAGACGGAGCGCATGTATACGCCGAATAAGAGTATAAAGCAAGAAAGTCAATGCTATCATAACCTATCCCAACCCAGCCCACCTTAGCGAAATGTACCATAACTCAAATAAACGTTCCGAGGCCGCAATTCCTTGCATCCCCAGATTCAAGCAGAGTATAGGAGAGTACGGTAGATCTCAGAAATCCTCCGCATGGCAGTGTATATCGCAAAAGTCGGAGCCAACCTAAGCTAACATAACGTAACGTAATCTAACCGAACGGAACACAGCTCAACCTACCGTGCCCCGCCCACAGTTGCTGGCCGCCGCAGAGCCGAGCAGAATATAGTACAGCGCAGTAGAGCGCGGGGATCCAGAGAATAGCTGAGTACTGCACAAATGTCGAAGCTATCCCATCTTAACCTATCGCAAGCTAACATAACTTATCCTAACGTAGCATAAACCTGACCTGACCTGACCTGTCCTGACCTGACCTGATTTGACCTGACCTCACCTGGCCTGAAGTGACCTGACCTATTCTGGCCTGGCCTGACCTGACTTGACCTGACCTGACCCGACCTGACCTGACCTGACCTGACATGACCTGACCTATCCTGGCCTGACCTGACCTGTCCTGACCTGACCTGACCTGACCTGACCTTACCTGGCCTGACATGGCCTGGCCTGAAGTGACATGACCTATCCTGGCCTGACCAGACCGAAACTGCCATATCCTGACATGACCTCTCCTGACTTCACCTGACCTGGCCTGAGCTGGAATGTCCTGTCCTGCCCTTACCTGAACTGGCCTGACCTGTCGTGACCTTACCTGGCCTGGCCTGGACTGACCTGACCTGACATGACGTGACCGGAACTGACACGTCATTACCTGACATGACCTGGGCTGGCCAGGCCAGACATGGCCTGTCCTGACCTGACGTGACCTGACCTGTCTTGACCTGACCTGACATGCCCTGACACAACCTGACCTCAACTGACCTGAACTCACCTGCCCTGACCTGACCTGAACGGAACTGACCCGTCATGACCGGACCCGACATGACCTGAACTGACATGGCCGGACCTGACATGACATGACCTGACCTGACCTGACCAGACCTGACCTAATCTGACCTAACCTAACCTAACCAAACATAACCTATCCCAACTTTGTGAAACCTATCCTAGCCAAACCTTCCCAAGCTATAGCAAACCTAACATAACCAAACCCAACCTACCCAAACTTTTTCTAACCTAACATAAGGAAACCTAACCTAGCATGACCTAACCTAACCTAGCTAAACTAGCTTAACCTAACCTAACATAACCTAATCCAACCAATCCTAGCCTAACCTAATAGAACCTAAGCTTAGCTCACATATCCTAACCTAACCTATCGTAAGATAACCTAACATAACCTAACCTGACGTGACCTGAGCTGTCCTGACCTAACCTAACCTAACCAGTCCTACCCTAACCTTGCCTAACATAGCGTAACCTAACCTAACCTAAATTTGTAAAACATATCCTAACCTAACCTACCAATGCTTTACCTTACCTGAGATAACCAGACCAAACTTACCCAAACTTTTCCTAACCTAACAAAGACAAACCATACCTAACATGTCCTAACCAATCCTAGTTAACCTAGCTTAACCTAACTTATCCTAACCCAACCCAACCAATCCTTACCTAACCTAATCAAACCTAACCTAAACTCACCTAACATATCATATCGTATTGGAAGCTAACCTTACCTAACCTAACATAACATAATCTGATCTGACCTGGCGTGACCGGACATGACATTAGCTGAACTGACCTGACATTGACCTGACATGCCCCGACCTGACCTGACATCACTTGACCCGACCAGGAATGGCCTGTCCTAACATGACCTGACCTGACCTGACCTGACATAACCTGACTTGACCTAACCTAATTTTGCAAAACCAAACTTAACCTATCCTAGCCAGTCCTACCCTAACCTCACCTAACATAACATAACCTAATCAAACACAATATTGCAAAACCTATGCTCACCTAAACTACCCAAACCTTACCTTAACTACCATAAACAATCATAAACCCTACCTAACGTATCCTATCCAATCATCAAGTAACCAAACGTAATCTAACACAATCAAACTCGACCTAACCTAACCTAACATGGCCTAACCTAACCCATCCTGACCTGGCCTGGCCTGACGTGACCTGACCACACATGGCCGCACCTGACCTCACCTGACACCTCACGGTATGTCCTAGCCTGCCCAGACTTGAACTGACCCTACCTGTCGTGACCTTACCTGGCGTGGCCTGGCCTGATCTGACCTAACCAAACCTAACCCGACCAGGTCTGGCCTGGCATGACCTGGCCAGACCTGCCCTGACCTTACCTGGCTTGACATGGCCTGGCCAGATGTGGCCTGTCCTATCCTGTCCTGATCTGATCTGACTTCACATAACCTGACCTGATTTCACATGACCTGACCTGACCTAACCTGACCCAACCTGGAATGTCCTAGCCTGCACTGACTTGAACTGTCCTTTCCTGTCGCGGCCCTACCTGGCGTGGCCTGTCCTGATCTGACCTAACCTAACCTGACCCGACCAGGTCTGGCCTGGCATGACCTGGCCAGACCTGCCCTGACCTGACCGGACCAGACCGGACCTAATCTGACCTAACCTAACCTAACCTAACCTAACCTATCCTAGCTTTGTAAAACCTATCCTAGCCAAACCTTCCCAAGCTTTAGCAAACCTAACATAACCAAACCCAACCTCCCAAACTTTTCCTAACCTAACA
>NW_016912916.1:14666-14992 GCF_001483705.2 Eufriesea mexicana
CTGACCTAACCTAACCTATCCTAGCTTTGTAAAACCTATCCTAGCCAAACCTTCCCAAGCTTTAGCAAACCTAACATAACCAAACCCAACCTCCGAAACTTTTCCTAACTTAACATAACGAAACCTAACCTTACATGACATAACCTAACCTAGCTAAACCAGCTGAACCTAACCTAGCATAACCTAAACCAACCAATCCCAGCCTAACCTAATCAAACCTAACCTAATCTCACCTTACATATCCCAACTTATTGTAAGTTAACCTAACCTAACCTAACATAACATAACCAAACCTGACCTGGCCTGACCGGCTCTGGCATTAGCTG
>NW_016912916.1:15256-15988 GCF_001483705.2 Eufriesea mexicana
CTACCCAAACTTTAGCTTTCCTACCATAAACAAACATAAAGTAACCTAACCTATCCTATCCTAATGTCACGTAACCAAACGTAATCTAACACAATCTAACTCGACCTAACCTAACCTAACATAGCCTAACCTAACCCGTCCTGCCCTGGCCTGGCCTGACATGACCTGACCTCACCTGTCCACACCCGACCTCACCTCACAAGACACGGAATGTCCTAGCCTGCCCGGACTTGAACTGACCTTACCTGTCGTGACCTTACCTGGACTGGCCTGGCCTGATCAGACCTAGCCTAACCTAACTCTACCAGGTCTGGCCTGGCATGACCTGGCCTGGCCTGGCGTGACTTGACGTGACCTGACCTGTCCTGACCTATCCTGGCCTGGCCTGACCTGACCTGTCCTGACCTGACCTGACTTGACCTGACCTTACCTGGCTTGACATGGCCTGGCCTGATGTGACTTGCCCTATCCTGGCCTGACCTGACCTGTCTTCACATGACCTGACCTGACTTCACATGACCTGACCTGGCCTAACCTGACCCAACCTGGAATATCCTAGCCTGCACTGACTTGAACTGTCCTTTCCTGCCGTGGCTCATACCTGGCGTGGCCTGGCCTGATCTGACATAACCTAACCTAGCACAAACAGATCTGGCCTGGCATGACATGGCCAGACATGCCCTGACCTGCCCTGACCTGACATGACATGACGTGACCTGACCTGACCAGACC
>NW_016912916.1:16966-17901 GCF_001483705.2 Eufriesea mexicana
AACCCGACCAGGTCTGGCCTGGCATGACCTGGCCAGACCTGCCCTGACCTGACCTGACCAGACCTGACCTAATCTGACCAAACCTATCCTAACCTAACCTAATCTATCCTAGCTTTGTAAAACCTATCCTAGCCAAATATTCCCAAGCTTTAGCAAACCTAACATAGCCAAACCCAACGTCCCAAACTTTTCCTAACCTAACATAACGAAACCTAACCTTACATGACCTAACCTAACCTAGCTAAAGCAGCTTAACCTAACCTAACATAACCTAACCCAACCAATCCTAACCTAACCTAATCAAACCTAACCTAATCTCACCTATCCTAACCTAACCTTTCGTATGACAACCTAACCTACCCTAACCTAACATAACCTAACCTTACCTGGCCTGACAGGCCCTGAACTGACCTGACTTGACCTGACCTCACCTGGCCTGACATGGCCTGGCCTGAAGTGACCTGACCTATCCTGGCCTGGCCTTACCTGACCTGACCTGACCTGTCCTGACCTGACCTATCCTGGCCTGATCTGATCTGACTTCACATGACCTGACCTGACTTCACATGACCTGACCTGACCTACCCTGACCCAACCTGGAATGTCCTAGCGTGCACTGACTTGAACTGCCCTTTCCTGTCGTGGCCCTACCTGGCGTGGCCTGGCCTGATCTGACCTAACCTAACCTAACACAACCAGATCTGGCCTGGCATGACATGGCCAGGCCTACCCATACCTGACCTGACCTGACATGACCTGACCTGACCTGACCTGACCAGACCTGGCATAATCTGACCTAACCTAACCTAACCCAACCAATCCTAACCTAACATAACCTATCCTAACCCAACCCAACCAATCATAGCCTGTCGTAATCAAAGCAAACCTAACCTGTCATATCGTAACCTAACCTGACCTGACCTCACCGGACCAGA